>NC_037689.1:137373619-137595300 GCF_003255815.1 Theropithecus gelada
CGGGCTCAAGCAATTCTCGTGCCTCAGCCTCCTGAGTAGCTGGGATTACAGGCGCCCACCACCACACCTGGCTAATTTTTTTGTATTTTTAGTAGAGACAGGGTTTCACCATGTTGGCCAGGTTGGTTTCGAACTCCGAACTCAAATAATCCGACTGCCTCAGCCTCCCAAAGTGCTGGGATTACAAGCGTGAGCCACCGCACCCAGCCCTAAGTTATTTTTAAATAGGAATCAAATTACTCCAGGTTAGGTTTCTTATATCCCAAGAATATACATTTTTAATGAAAATATACGTTTTAGAAAAAAAAAATAGATCAAATTGTAAGGTTAGCATACATGAAGCTATTTGTATAGTTACACAGTTTAAGCCTATGATTACTCCCATTTTAAAGAGTCTAAATATTAAATAGGCTGTGTCAATATTAAATTCAAGCAGTGCTATAAAAATTGTGGGAGCTTTTACTTGGGGCTCAGTTTCTCCACACCTAATTACCAACCACCCTTTTATCCAAAGATGAGTGTTTGCTTAGAAGTTAAAAAACAATTATATAACAGCTGTTTTCAAATACAAAACCTAAGAAAAAATAAAAATAAGAAAAAATAAAAGATTAGAGGGTGGTGGGAGGCAGTATTGTATGATTAACTATCCTGAGATCAAAATGTTTAGGTAAGGTTTAGTCTGTTACCTTGCAATTGGATTCCCCATCAAGACTGGCTGTAGTGACATAACAGGTTCCATCAGTGGTGCAAGATGATAGAAGAATAAGATCACAGGGAAAGGTTTCATCTGCCTGTACTTCTACTACATCACCAACCTAGAATTGATAAATAAATATAAATATTTTAAATTCCAAACAAAGCATTCATTATACTCATACAAAAGTCAAAACATTAGCAAGAGATTAGCTCTGGGGCTTTGAGAGTATCTCAGCATCCTACAGCATGTGAAAGGTGATGAAAGAATATTACTCAATATTCAGAATCCTCTTTAAAGTCAGAAGGAGTTAGGATGCTTTCAGATTACCTTAGCACTGACCTTTACCTTTAATAAATGATTCTGACACCTTTTGCTCTCTGGTATTTCTTGCACAGATGTTTGATAAAACAATGACATTATCACTTCATGAATGAATCAAGAAAATCTACATGTCACAAATTGGGCACTTCATGAACACCGAGCAGCCACACTCCCACTCTGTACCACGCATATTTCAACATACTTTGCCTGCCATGTGATAACAACTGTGTTGTTGGGTGCCAGGTCCTTCTTCAGTGCTCAGAAAATCCCAGTTAATTAGAGAGGCATTGATTTTTCCCATAATATTTGAATTTTTTTTTTTCTACAGGTCACTTTCTATGAATTCACCTGCTGTCAGGAGAATCACTTAATACAGCAATAAGAAACAATTTCTTATCAGCAAGTACCCAAAGCTCAAGGAGAGGAAAAATCTGAGAGAATAAATCAGGAATAATTTAATAATGTAGGGTTAAGTAAATCATAACCGTTAAAAGTTTGGACTCTAACCTGACTTCTTGTCCCAGCTCCGCCACTTAACCGTATGACGACCTTAAATAAGTGTCTTAGATGATTGCAACTACCTCAGAGAATTAATGTGAGCATGAAATGATGATACAAGAAAAGTACTAAGCAAAGTGCCTGGCACGTATTAACCACTTCAAAGGTGTTAATTACAATTATTACCAACATCCCGCAACTGCTTTACTCCCAACTTATGAATAGTCATAACATTTTTTTGGAAAGATGTAAGAAATCCTCCAGTCTGGTGCTTCCCAAGATTTTCACATCATGGTACATGTTGAAAATTATAAATAATATTTTTGTACAGCACCCTCAGGTAAAGGGAAGAGGCTGCTGGATGCAGAAGATAACCCACTTTAGAAGGGAGTCAATATTTAGCACAGTGACCTAAACACACTGACTGTGAAATGCTAGGTAATACATGCAACACCTGACCCTATTTGCAATATGGTTTGGCAGATAAAGATGAGGATTTCAAGACCTATTCAGGAACAATTTTATTTTCTTTGCCAATCTTAATCACTAGCCAAGATCAACGGCATCAATAATTGAACTAATTTGTAAACAATATTTTGTTTTGTTGGATTGTTCCTTCCTCACTTACATAAACACTTATGTTGCTTACATAAAACCACAATTTATGCTTACATATGCAGAAGGGAGATAACAAACAGAATCCTAACACATCTTACAAGAAGGAAATACCCATTACAGGTTGCAAGATGACTCTCAGGCATTGATAAATAAAACACACAAAGAGAGCATTTTTTTCAACCATTAGGATGTAGTCGGATATGAAATATAAAGGCCCCTACATCTGCAGTGCAAGCTCAGACTGACAAGATGGGTAGGAGTCAGATCACAAAGGGCTTGGCAGGCCAGCCTAAGGGATTTAGGCCTCACCCTAAAGGTAAAAGGACAGGTACAGGACTTTTAAAGACAAGGAATAACATGATCTAGTTAGACAATGAACTCTAGAGGTCTATTTACCATTTTAAAAGCCACAATAGAACATCACCACTTCCCATTACAAACATTAGGGAAAAAATGGATAATCTAAAAAATAATATGTATTTTTTAGTCCATCAGAGAGTTGAGGTTGCAAAGCAATCAAGTGAACTGAATTTCAAAGGGTAACAAGTGTTTCTGAGGAAAGACAGGACAGATGAACTCTTTCATAACTGACCAAGCATAGAAGGAAGAGATGGCTACCATGAAAGTGGGTAAGAAGAAAACAACTAGATTTTTAACCAATTCTTAAAGACTGGGTGTGAGCTAGTATGACAGTTCAGAATCTCTACAAGCATGGGAGACAAGAAGAGACCACAACCATTCACCAGCTCTTCTCTAGAGGCTTCTACTCAGTGTTCATGAGAAAGCATACAGGCAGGAGACCTAAAAGAACCTTTCTCACTGGTACAGGCGTACAGGTGATGACTGACTGCTGTGAAGAAACAGGCACAAAAATAACATGCCAGAATCACGGACCCCTTTCTCATATTAAGCAAACCCCATCTGCATCTAGGAGAAAGGCAGGAAACCTTCCCTGGCATAGTCTCAGGGAAACATCACTACTGTTAGAGGAGAGGCAGAAACAAAAGTGACCTGCTACAGGGGATGGGACCTGCTACAGGGAATGGGACAGGAAACCTATTCATACCAAGAACCTGGCACTGATACAAGGTAGAAGTTCAGTTACTATGGGGGCGGGCGCAGGAATATTGAGAAAGTCTTACCCTAAGGCTTTGGTGCATATGGCCTGCTTAATATTGAGATTGGAACGAGAAAACCAAGAAACCATTCTGTTCCCGCCAAGAGCCTTACACTGAGTAACTGAGTAACAAACAAGAAACAGCAGTCTACCACTGGACAAAAAGCAAGGGAACGGGGGCGGGGCGGGGGGGGCAGAAGGGGGCACCCTCTGTGACTCGGGAGTACAGGATGTGCTGAAAGCAGACAGTAGAACAGGAACACCATCAAAAACTCTCCGGCACACCAGGCCCCACGCAAAGCTCAAGGTAATAAGGTAATGGCGTTCTACCACTTAAGGAATTTGAAGTGGCACACTAAAAACATCAAAAACCAAAGTCAGCCCAACTCTTGACTAGACTGTCTCAACGCCCAACAATAGTGGCCTGACAGAAGAAGCCAGGCCCATTTCAGAACACATATACCACTGACCTCAGTGAATAACATTCTTTTACATACAATGCCCAAAATTCAATTAGAAAATGAAACGTACAAAAACACAAGCAAAAAATGAGCCATCATTGAAAGATAAAGCAGTCCGTGAAACCAGACCCAAAATGTCCAGATTTTGTAATTATGAAACAGGGACTTAAAAATAGCTATGATTAAGATGTTAAATGGGTGGGATGTGGTGGCTCACATCTATATTCCCAGCACTCTAGAAGGCCAAGGTGGGAGGATCGCTTAAGTTTGAAACCAGCCTCGGCAACTTAATAGAACCCCATCTCTACAAAAAATGATTATAATAATTAACCAAGTGTAGTTGCACACCTATAGACCCAACTACTCTGGAGATGGAGGTGGGAGGACTGCCTGAGCCCAGGAGTTCAAGGCTGCAGTAAGCTATGACTGTGCCACTGTACTCCAGCCTGGGCAACAGAGTAAGACCCTATCTCTTAAAAAAAAAAAAAAAAAGAAGATATTAAATGGTATGGTATTTAGTGGAAAAGGTAGACAACATATAACAGTGGATGAAGAATGCTTGCAGAGAGATGGATACTATAAAAAAATGAAAATGTAAAGTTAGAAATGAAAAACATGTTATCAGAGATGAAGATTTCCTTCAACTAGTGGACTGGGTACAACAAAGGAAATAATCACTAATTCTGAAGACAGCGCAAACTAAAATTATCCAAAGTGATATATAAACAGGAGAAAAAGGAGTGTATTTAAAAAAACAACAAATTACTCAAGGGAGAAAATATCAAACAGCATAATAGTCATGTAATTGGAGTACCAAAAGAATAGAATGAGGCTGAAAAAACATTTCAAAACTGTTTTTTTATCCAAAGTTAATCAAAGTCAACAAACAACAGATCCAAGAGAACTTAGAGAAGGATAACTACGACGAAAAAAATGTAGGCATATCATAGTCAAACTGCTGAAAACTGAAAATAGAAAGAAAAATGTGAAGGCATCAATGAAATATTATATACACAAGAACAAGAATAGAAATGAAACAGACTCATTAGAAACTATGCTTACCAGAAGACAATGGAGTAATATATTTAAAGTACTAAAAGAAAAAAAAAACCCACCAATCCATAATTCTATATAGCCGGAAAAATAATTTTTGTAATTGAAGGTAAGATAAAAAACTTTTCCATAGGAACATTCACTTCCAGCAGATTTACACTATAAAATATTACAGAAAGTTCTTCATGGATAAAAAATAAGACACTATATGAAAATTTAAATCTACATAGGGAAATGATAAAAATGTGGGTAAATGTGAAATATAGTTCTTATTGCTAATCTTTTAAAAACAGTTTTAGGCCAGGCACAGTGGCTCCCACTCGTAATCCTAGCAGTTTGGGAGGCTGAGGTAGGCGGATCACCTGAGGTCAGGAGTTCGAGACCAGCCTGGCCAACATGGGGAAACCCCGTCTCTACTAAAACTACAAAAATTAGCCACACGTGGTGCCACATGCCTGTAATCCCAGCTACTCAGGAGGCTGAGGCAGGAGAATCACTTGAACTCAGGAGGCAGAGCTTGCAGTGAGCCGAGATCGTGCCACTGTACTCCAGCCTGGGTGACAGAGTGAGACTCTGTCTTAAAAAAAACCAAAAAAACAGGTTTTAAAAAGTTAATTACAACCTAGTAATTCTGCTCTAAGTTATATACTCAAAAGAATCAAAGGCAAAAACTCAAACAGATACTTATATACCAATGTTCGCAGCAGCACTAATCAAAATAGTCAAAAGTTCGAAATAACTCAAATGTCCATCAACATATAAATGGATCAACAAACTGTTATATACATATAATGGAATATTATTCACCTTTAAAAGGGAAGAAATTTCTGATACATGCTATAACATGGATCAACCTTGAAAACATTACGCTAAGTTAAAGAAGCCAGACATGAATGGACAAGTATTGTATAACTCCACTTACATAAAGTATTGAGGATAGGCAAATTCATAGAAACAAAATGTATTAATAGAATAGAGGCCACAAGGGGCTGAGGAAGGGGGAAATGGGAAGTTACTGTTTAATTAATAGAGCTTTGTTTGGGATAATGGAAAAGTTCTGGAAATGGATAGTGGTGATGGTTGTACAACACTGTGAATGTACTTACTATAAAAAAAATTGTACACTTAAAAATGGTTAAATAGGGCCTGGCGTGAGCCCAGCACTTTGGGAGGCTGAGGCAGGTGGATCACCTGAAGTCAGGAGTTCGAGACCAGCCTGACCAACATGGAGAAACCCCGTCTCTACTAAAAACACAAAAAAATCAGCCGGGCATGGTGGCACATGCCTGTAATCCCAGCTACTTGGGAGGCTGAGGCAGGAGAATCACTTGAACCCAGTAGGCGAAGGCTGCGGTGAGCCAAGATCGCGCCATTGTACTCCAGCCTGGGCAACAAGAGCAAAACTCCGTCTCAAAAAAAAAAAAAAGTTAAATGGTAAAGTTTATTTTATATATTTTATTACCAAAAAAGACAACTCACAGGCAAAAATAGTAACATATTGTGGGCTTTATAATATGTAAAAGTAAAACGTATGACAACAATAACACAAAGGGTATGAATGAGGAAATGAAAATATGCTCTCTGAACACAATGGAATTAAATTAGAAACCATAACAAAAAGGTATCTAGGCCAGGCACAGTGGCTCACGCCTATAATCCCGGCACTTTGGGAGGCCGGAGTGGGTGGATCACCTGGGGAGTTCGACACCAGCCTGACCAACGTGGTAAAACCTCATCTCTAACAACAATACAAAATTAGTCAGGCATGGGGGCGCATGCCTGTAATCCCAGCTACTTGGGAGGCTGAGGCAGGAGAATCACTTGAATCCGGTAGGCGGAGGTTGCAGTGAGCCAAGACTGTGGCACTGCACTCCAGCCTGGGTGACAGGAGCGAAACTCCATCTCAAAAAAAAAATAATAATAACTAGAAAATTCCCAAATATTTAGAAATTACATAACAAACTTCTAAATAACCCATGAACCGAGGAAGAATTAGAGAGAAATTAGAAAATATTAAACTAAATGAAAATGTAAACATAATATATCCAAATTTGTAGGCTGTTGCTAAAGCAACACTTGGAGGAAAATTTACAGCATTAAACATTTATATTAGCAAAGATGTTCAAATAAACTCCTTTAACTAAATCTAACCTAACACCTCATTTTTACCCAAGGAGCTGCTTCTTTACCTCTTAGCATTGTTCCTCACTCTCTGCCCCAAGCCATACGTTTTCACACTCTGCCTCTCTAAATTTTACAATCTATTTCATGCCCATCTCATGTGAGAAAACTGTTTTCATTCCCGTTTTCTAA
This sequence comes from Theropithecus gelada, assembly GCF_003255815.1. Lineage (NCBI taxonomy): Eukaryota > Metazoa > Chordata > Mammalia > Primates > Cercopithecidae > Theropithecus > Theropithecus gelada. The sequence goes on from NC_037689.1 coordinate 137,380,698, forward strand.
ATTCAGAGTATTTTTTTTCAGAAGCACTCACTGGGTTCTGACCAGTTACCGTCTTGTATTTTTATTCTTTTAGCATTATGTGGCATGACTACTAAGTTAAACTATAAAACTTCTTGAGAGCATGAACCATCTCTTTTCATTCTTTGTAACCCTTCTAGAACTCAGCACAATATTTCAATACATCTTGGTTGATTCATTGGTTGAAGTACTAGAGCATAACTTTCATTTCTATTTGGCACTAAAGCATAACATATGATTGAGAGGTGTCTTACTACGTCTAGTTTCCGGTATTTACGCCAAAAAATACTCCTTCCATTAAAAATAATAGTGGCTTTACACTGGAATTCCTCAAGTCCTGTTACTAAGTCTCATTCTTTATGCCGTATGACATTCCATCCAGTCTCATGGCATCATATGGTATGTACAGACTGATGACACCCAAATTTCTACTTCTATTTAAAGCATCTCCTCTGAGCTCCAGGACTGACAACTCCAACTGTATGTCTAATAGGTTTCTCAAACTTAACATAGCCAAAAGTGAATTCCTGATTTCTCTTCACTCCCACCTCTGTCCCTAAATCTGTTTTTCTCCTAGGCTTTCTCATCTTATTTAAAAGCACCAGCATTTTCTTTAATAGCACTATCTAATTCACTCAGTCGCTCAGGCCAAAACCAGGAAGGCTATCTTAATTATTCTTTTTTTTTGTTTTTCTGTTTCTCTCACCCACTACATCCAATAAATCACTAATTCTGATGATTCTACCTCCAAAAAATATCCTGAATATATCCATTTCCCTTAAAATATAAACAGGTAGTAGAGAGTTATGGTTAAGAGTATGGACTCTACACCTAGGCTTGCTTTAATTCAAATCTCAGCTTTCCAACTTACTAGTAGTGGACAAGTTCCTTAACCTCCTTATGCCTTGGTTTCATTATTTGTAAAGAGAGGATAATAAAAATACCTACTTCATATGGCTGTTGTTGAGGGTTAAATGAGGTAATAGAATGTAAAAAAGATTGCCTGATATATACTACATACTATATAAATGGTGATTACTATTTTTATTATTGTTATCAATACTACTATCATCCTAATATAAGCCCTTATCATTTTTTGCCTAAGCTATATCTCTCTGATTGCACATTTGCCCATGCTTTCATTTTGCCTCTCTCCAGTTTTATTTTAAAAAATCATCAAGTCACTCTCCGGCTTTAACACTTCAAAGACTCCCCACCACACTGAGGATGCAGACCAAGTCTCTCTCTTGCTCAAAAGGAGTCTCAACAAACTCTTTCCCCCTACTCCCCAGCCAAGCAATCTGCTATTTAGAGACTGCTGGCTAATAAGCATCTCTTCCCACACACTTACACTCCAGAAACAGCTACATCAAATAGCATCTCACACAATAATTTAATCACAATAGTTTCACATTTATTTAATCAAGATTATACCTGGTTGAGTTCAGCCTCAAGGCAAAGAAGCTTGGTGGCGGGAAAGTGAAAAATGGGGGCCTTTGTAAAGGGGGGTGGGGTGGAATGTCAACAAAATCAGAAAGAGGAAATGAGAGAAAGGGAGAGATGTAGGAGGACTTTGCCTGCTTTGCAATTTTACATAGTGTACTGGGAACAACAACAGACTGGATGCTATGAATCATTTAGGCAGCCTTTTGTTTTTGTTTTTGTTTTTGTTTTTTGAGACAGGGTCTCACTCTGTCACCCAGGCGGGAGTGCAGTGGCTCGATCTTGGCTCACAGCAGCCTCAACTTTTTGGGCTCAGGTGATCCTCTCACCTCAGCCTCCCAAGTGGCTGGGACTGCTTGGCTAATTATGTTGCAGAGACAGGGTTTCGCCATGTTACCCAGGATGGATTCCAACTCCTAGACTCAAGCGATCAACCCAACTTGGCCTCCCAAAGTGCTGGGATTACAGGCATGAGCCACTGTACTCAGTCTGCCTTTGGTTCTTATGCTGATCAATAATGCTGAGTTTCTACAACTGTTTCGAAAACTTCAGATCTTAACCTAACCTAGTTCAGCACAAGTTCCCCCTTGACCAGGATGTAGAGAATAGAGAAAAGAAAAAGTAGAAAAAGGAAGACATTCTATGTGAAACACTGGTGACCCTCCCACTCTGTAGTATTCCTCCCATCATTACTGTAAGAAGATGTGAGGAAACAACTATTGTTGGGCATATGGAGAACTCTTAAAATTCAATAAGAAAACAACCTGCTTAAAAAATGGGCAAAAACTAAGCAGCATCTCACCAACGAAGATATACAGATTGCAAAGAACCATATGAAAAGAAAGTCTGTATCACATGTTATCAGTGAAATGCTAATTAAGACAAAAGTGAGATAGTACTACACGCCTGTTAAAATGGCCAACATACAAAGCACTGACAACATCAAAACCCAGTCAGGATGTGGAACAAGAACTCCCATTCATTGTTGGTGGGAATGCAAAATGATACAGCTACTTTGGACGATAGTTTGGCAGTTTCTTACAAAATGAAACATACTCTTACCATACAATTCAGCACTTCTTTGTATTTATTCAAATGAATTGAAAATGTATGTCCACATAAAAACCTGCACACAAATGTTTATAGCAGTTTTACTCATAATTGCCAAAACTTGGAGGCAACTAAAATGCCCTTCAGTAGGTGAATGGATAAACTATGGTATATCCAGAAAATGAAATATTATTCATCACTAGAAACAAATGAGCTATCAAGCCATGGAAAAAGACATGGAAGAAACTTGAAAGCATATTACGAAGTGAAAGAAGCCAATCTGAAAAGGCTGTATGATTCTAAATATGTGACATCCTAGGAAAGGCAAAACTATAGAGACAGCAAAAAGATTACTGGTTACCGTGGGTTGGGGGGAATAAGGAATGAACAGGAAGAGAACAGAGGATTTTTAGGGCAGTGAAACTATCCTGGTATGATACTACTATGGATACATATGTACATGTATACAAATGTAGGATATGTGGATATGTATCCTATATCTGACAAAACCCACAGAATGTACAACACCAAGAGTGACTTCTAATATAATCTATGGACTCTGGGTGATAGTGTGCTAAAATAGGTTCACTGATTGTAACAATTCTGGTGTGGGATGTTGACAGCCAGAGAAAATGTGTTTGGGGACAGTGGGTTTATGGGTACTCTCTGTATTTTCTACTCAATTTTCCTGTGAACCTAAAACTGCTCTAAAAATATAATTTTTTCATTTAAAAAATCTAATGAGAACCAAAAAATTAGTGTTTGACAAGTAAAAAATGTTATTTGACAGGGGTCTTACTGGGTAAATAATAAATAATGATTAACTGGAATAAATAATTGCCTGAGACTGTCAAAAAAAAAATACTACTACCTTGGAAGTCTCATATGTTGCTGATGGGAATACAAAATGTTACAGGCACTGTGGAAAATAGTTTAGTGGTTCATTAAAAAGTTAAACATGTAATTACAATATGACCCAGCAATTTTCCTCCTAGGTATATACCTCAAAGAATTAAAAACAGGTGTTCAAACAAAAACTGTAATTCAATGTTCATAGCAATTCATAATACCCAAAAGGTAGAAACAACCCAAATGTTCATTAGCTGATGAATCAACAAAATGAAATGTTATTCAGTCATCAAAAGGAATGAAATGCTGCTATATACTATAATGCAGATGAACCCCAAAAAAAAACATTCTGAGTGAAAGAAGCTAGACAAAAAGGACACATAGTATATAATTGCATTTATATGAAACATTCAAAATACATACACCCATAGGGACAGAAAGAAGGTTAGTATTGCCAGGGCCTGGGAGGAGGGAGAAATGTGGAGTGTCCGCTTATGGGTATAGGGTTTCCTTTTTAGGGGATGAAAATGTTCTGGAACTAGATAGAGTTAACAGTTGCACAACATTATGAAGTACTAAATGACACTAAATTATACACTTTTAAAAGGTGTATTTTTACCATTAAAAAAGGAGTGGAATAAGAAAAACTACCTTGATTTTTTCACTTTCTTTTCTCACTCGCTTTGCATTTTCAATAATGTAAACAGTGCTTTTGTTGACTTCATTGTCAGCTCTATGTCTCAGCCAATCTTCATATCCCTGAAACATAAAAATAACTATATAATCGAGTTCAGATGAAATAACGCTGTTAATAAATTTATATATCCTCCCATGAGTCAACACCAAATATTTATAATTATAGCATTAATTTAAACTCAGAATGCTAGAGACAATGCTACGCATTTTAATAGCAAATCTGAGATACATTTTCAAAATACTCCTTAGATAAATAGCTTTATTGTGTTAAAAGTATTCTCCACTCTTTAAACATTAATGAAAACACAAGCACTGGAGACTTACTGTTTTTCATGTGTGAAAGGCTATGATTTATTTTAATTGTACTCTTATTTGAGTTAATGTTAATTCTCCCTACTTTTTAATTTGAATAAAAGATTGTCCTGAGTTTGTATTTTCTTATAGCCATAATCACTTACATATAATCTTTTGTATATGCTGTAGTAAACTGTTCGAGTAATCATCTACGAGGGAATATTTTAATTATTTCTCACCCACAGAGAATAGAAAAGGCAAGCTAGGATTGTTTTAGCAGAGAAGCTATGATAAGTTTTAGAGATCAACAGCTAAACTTTTCAACTGACTTGGTGATAAAAGAAAATATAAATTGGTATTCATCTTTTACAGTTAAAAGTAATCAGAGAAAGATTAAATGGCTCATTTTACTTCGGACTTTTCACCTAAAGTAGATTTAAGCCAAAAGATTAAAGAAGGAGGATGCTCATGAATGTTTGAGCATGACCTCCTCTCCTTTTTTATATACCTTTGCCTTTTTTCGTTGTAATAATGTCTGTACCTTTTCAAATACAACTGTTTGAAAAATCTCTTCATCGCCTCCCCCCACTTTTTTCCCCTCAGGTGCTATATCCATTCTTCTTCTGTCTTCTTTATGACAATGCTAGGCTACCACTTTATAGAGTACATTTTGTGATACTGGTGAAGAAATAAAGGCCCTAACATGGACCAGTATTGGGAGTAGAATGAATCAGTAAAAAAGCCTTTGAAAACCACACATGCTATTCTTGGAACCAGCAATTTTATGATGTTAAAGAAAATAATCCTACCAGTCTAAGGAAAAGAACATTCCAAAAGTCTTTATTTTGCAACTGAACACTTGATAAAATATTCTTGTAGTTCCTGGTAGGCAAGATGTAAGACCAGATAACCCCACGAGGAAAGGTAATCTTGTTCCCAATACTGCTAAGAAGACCTTTGCTTTGCAAGCTTCTTTGGTATCCTTTTAAAAAGTACTTTGTTAAGTATCATCTAAAAGTATGTTTGTAAATAGTCAGATGCTGTGGACTGACAAAAAACATGCTTAACATTGTTAACCTACCCTTTCACCTCCAATTTCCTGTTTCCATTTTCATCTGGAATTTTTCAAACATACTAGCATACAAAATGTTCAAAATACTTCAAAGACATCCATATCACAATCTGTGGCAGTCTATCAGCTCTGACAAAAAACAGGAAATGTCCCCTCTACCTACTACCCCCTGAAGCAGTATAAGGAAAAAACAAGAAAATTAAAGTATTCTTCCCTTAAGTTCTCGCTACAGTCATAAACAATTTGAAAAATCCATAAAAATGGGAGTTTTTCCACACAGACATACCACACTGAAACAATTAATGTACATCAAAAATCTACCTCCTATTTCCTGACTGGGCTGTACCTTTTACCTGCTCTTTCTTTAACGTTTACACCCACACACACAGATACTGAAGAGGAAACAAGGAAATACATGAAGGATGTGCCTTACTATCATTTTAATAGGTTTTCAAGAGGAACCAAATATAAAATAGATCCATAAAGGATACTACCCACTGTATATAAATATGAAAAAGAGCCTTTGATAATGCAATTCCAACAAGCCTGGACTGAAATGCAGGTGTAAGTGTAAATAAGAAATTTACCTGCTTGATGGCTGTAACAGTTATAACAAAGAAAAGTGGAAGTCCACTGGTAACTGGGCTAGTTGGTGTGTCTACTGTGACCTAGGTAAACAAATTAAATTGAAAGTAAAATGAAAATTTGTCATTAACTCATATGCAGCACTTACATGCTGCAAACATTTCAAACAGAAACATAGATAAAACACATTCCAGTAGTAGGGTAAATATTAATTTTCATTAAAACAAAAGCAAACTACATGGCAGTTAGTTTAAGAAATAGTCCTAAATTCAAGCATAGTTTTTATCCCAGCTTGGATTAACCCCTTTATTGAAATATATCCATTCACTTACCACCTATTTGCTGAGCACCACTCTGTCAGCCCTTGTGCTATTATCAGCCAAGCTCTAAAGATATTGCTTTAAACAAGATGGAGACAAGTCCCTGCATTCATGTAGCTGGCAGCTTATAGGAAAAAATCAGACAGTAAAACAAGTGTGTAGATTCTGAGGTCTGAAGGGCAAACAGGAGTTAACTAGACGAAAGGTAGTTTTCTAGGCACAGTGAACAGTATATGCAGGTCTCTAGGAAATAAAGGAAGCCAGTGGCAAGAGGGAGTGTGGTGCGAGATGGGGCTGGAAAGGGAGGCAGGAGCCAGACTGTGCAGGGCCCTCTAGGCCAAAGTAAGCTGTTCATTCTTTATCCCACAAATAGCAGGAAATCCTTGAAAGTTTTAAGCAAGGAAAGGTCACATGAACAGAAGTGCATTTTGAAAAGATCATTCTCACTGCTCTGTGGAAGATGAATTAGATAGGGAACAAGAGTGAAGGCAGGGAGTCTATTTAGGAGGCTATTGCTGTAATCTAGGTGAAAGATGATGGCTTGGACTAGAGTGTTAGTGGCAGGCATGGAAAAAAGTTCTATAAATATTTAGGAGGCAAAAATGGCAACAGATAGAAGTGCTTATTAAAGATGTCTTCCAAGTATCAGGTTAGCATGTCTAGGTGGATGTTGTCATTCACTGAGACAGGAAATACTGAAAGAGAACTAGATTTAAGGAGGATGATCTTGAGTTCAATCTGCCCTCCCAACTCGTTGACTCTCATCTCCAACCCTCAACCAGGCCTGCCTCTATCATACACCCTGTGTTGTAGATACAACATATACTTCCATGTATGCAACGCTTCTACATGGCTCTGTGACTTTAGGCAATCTCTTCCCTATCCTTGAAATACCAGTTCAGCATTCTCCACCAGGTAAACCCCTTCTAATCCTTAAAGGCTCCGTTCAGATAGCATCTATTCTCTGAAGCCTTCTCAAATTCCTCTTGGGTAGAAAAAAATGATAACTTACACTGTATACACAAAGCATTCTGCTCATGCTTCTTGAATGGCTTTACTACATTAAGTGAATATATGACTGTTAATGTGACTGGTCTTCTCAGCTATAGCATAAATTCCTTAAGAGGATAAAAGCTATATCTTGATCTTCATTGTACCTGCTACCATTTTTGTTATCTGTCCTACTGCACAGCACACAGTAGGTGGATGAGTGGTATACGTTTGCTGAACTCAAATGAAATGCGCTGCCCACCAAGTAGAATGATTCTTCCAAGCAGAATCCTCTAGGTAGTTTATTCTGTATCTGTAAGACATCTGACTATGGATCCAGAGGAGCTCCTTTTCAAATCTTCCATCATTCAGGATTAAAATAGGCTCTTGCCCATATTATATCCCAGATTGATTTTAAGTAGCAAGGCTAAATTCAATTACAGTACCATTTACTCAAAGCCTCAAAGTGGGTAAACAGAAGCACTTAGCATCAACAGGGAATTTGAGCAATTTCAATGGGATTTTCCTGCTTCATTTAAAAAATGAAATGAGAAAAAAAGTACCTTTAATGTAGTAAAATTATCAGGGGTAATTATGGCGACGAAAAGATTTTAATAGCTTACAGATTTAAAGATGGAAGATGCAATTTAAACTGTCTAAAATTTAAAACACAAAACAGTAGAAAGAATACAGAGAAGCAGATTGATCTAACTAGGCTCTCACCCTTAAAGTGAGTAAATGAATGAGGGAGAGCAAAAATGGTAATCAGGAAGATGAGTGAGAAGTTTCCAATTAGGCTGAAACTGGTATGTAACAAAATAAAACTATTAGTTTGAACTATTTTCAATTTTGATATATTCCATTTCATTTAATAGAACACAATACACGTCGTCCTAGGATGAGCAAAGATATGATATCCATAAAATTTCAAAGAAAGTAACAATGAAATAAAATCTCAACAGGTTTTCTAGTAAAAATGCAACTTTAGAAATTTATAAAATGATAATCTTTAAATATTATGTTTCTGCTTTAAGAAGTCATATTATAATAAACTCTGGAATGTCTTTTTTTAATTACATGGCATTTTAAGGTTAGAAATAGATTGAAAATTTGTTTAAAGCAATCAAGTTTCTAAAAGTTAAGTGGCTGTTTAAGGAGCTCTTACCTGTACAAGGAAAATTATGAGAAAATAAAAATTTGCAATTCTTCTAAACTGTTCAAACAGATTCTTTGGGAGAAAATTCCAAAGTGTATACTGTAAGGGAGGAAGAAAAAAGAACACTATTATGAAAGAAACTTGAAAAATCTTAATAGTAATGACTGATTTTGAGTCCACATTATCATATAAAGTGATATTTAGTATGTCCAACATTTTGAAATCCAAATCTCACACATATACATAAGCATATATTTAGAGACATTTTCCCAACACTCAGCACAGTGCCTGGTACAAGGCAGACAATAAATTATTTGGATGGCCAGGCACAGTGGCTCACACCTGTAATTTCAGCACTTCAGGAGGCCAAGGCAGGCAGATCACCTGAGGTTAGGAGGTCAAGACCAGCCTGGCCAACATGGTGAAACCCCATCTCTACTAAAAATACAAAAATCAATCAGATGTGGTGGCGCACACGGTAATCCCAGCTACTTGGGCGGCTGAGACAGAAGAATCACTTAAACCTGGGAGATGGAGGTTGCAGTTAGCTGAGATCTCACTACTGCACTCCAGCCTAGGCAAGAGGGCAAGAACAAGACTCCGTCTCAAAAAAAAAAAAAAAAAAAAGCCTGGGCAACATTGTGAAACCCCACCTCTACTAAAAATACAACACTTAGCTGGACATGGTGGTGCATGCCTGTAGTCACAGCTACTTGAGAGGCTGAGGCACGAGAATCACTTGAACCCAGGAGGTGGAGGATGCAGTGAGCTGAGATGGTGCCACTGCACTCCAGCCTGGGCGACAAAGCGAGACCCTGACTCAAAAATAAATAAATAATAAAATAAATAAATAAATAATTTGGAGGAATGAATGAACACATTAATTTCTGGCTCAGCTAACCTCTGGAGTCTTGATGATCATAACAGATACCCCTGTGAATCATTCTGTCCCCTATGAGTACCTCCAATTTCCATGACAGCTGGGAAGGTGTATACACAACCCTGGGCCATGGAGGGCTTTCATTTTAATCAACAACATACCACTCTGGGCTGGGCTTTGGTAATTGGTAATAGGTAAAAGTTTCATGCTAAATTGCACATGGTCAGAAGACAAGAACTCTTAGGCCAACTGTCAACCGCAGAACTCTTAGGCCAACTGTCAACCATACTTTGTCCCTGAAACCTTAGGGTCAAGGACTGAATCATTTAAAAGTGACCAAAAAATGTTGAATTTTTCAGATGACCTAGTAAGACCAGAAACTAGAAAGAAAGAAATGTTTCTTAACCTAAAAAGCTAAATTTATATTTGAGAGTTCTGCAGTTGACAGTTGGCCTAAGAGTTCTCGTCTTCTGACCTTGTGCAATTTAGCATGAAACTTTTACCTATTACCAATTACCAAAGCCCATCCCAATTATCTGTATAATATGTGAGAACATATCCTTTAATAAGAGGTGACTGAAAAGCCAAGCTGTAGAGCACGACATAATATACGGGAATTTACTAACCTTTCAGTTTTAAAAGGCTTATAGGCTCAAAATTTAGGGAATCCTCCGAGAAAAAAGACAAAAAGAGGCAAGTATATTCAGTAGAACAGCTGCATTACAACCAATAACCAACTTAGAAAATGTTCTACCTTGGAGTCCAAGAAGTATGTTAGGGAAGATAATTTTAAAATAAATGCAGAATTGTGCATGGATGTACATCACTTGGGAGAAGGAAGTCCACGCTTTTTATGAGATTCCCAAGGTAGCTTGTGACCAAAAACAGAAGTCACTCAAAACCACTGATCCAGTCACTTTGAAGCTGACATAGGTCAGACCAGCATTTTTAACTATCCCAATTATTTAAAATGAACTTTCTAAAACAATAAGCTAAACTCCAACAATAGGCTAATGGCTGAGCTTCTGGTATGTTACCCTTCTGTTCCCAAATTAAAGAGATTTTAATTAATCAAACAAGCATTACAGACAGAGTCATCTGTAAAAGGTGATATAAACACATCAAAAGGGAATACTTTTGTTGTTGTCGTTTTTAAGTCCCAACTGTTAGTTTACCACTGTTTTATTAAATGAACTGCTTCCTTGAGGAATTCTGATTATTCCCTTCATAGGAAATGACTGCCCTCTTCTCTCTTTCATCAAGTCATGAGCTATTATGAGATCAGGGAGCATGTCATAAGTCGCCTTACCACAGGTGCCTAGAACGATAGCTAGACGATAATTTAGCACACAAAAGGTATACAAGAAATCTTTATTAAAACTTGTGTCCTAGCCATTTACTCTACTGGTTTACCTAAAAGGTAAACTTAGTTTCTAGTACATCTTTTTTACTATAATACAAATGTAAGATTTTAATGCAGACCAAGAGAAGTCTACTTTTTAGAGTTTTCTAACTAAAAGTGAAATTGAGTTATAGCCATATACATCAAGTTATTCAAATTAACTTGTTTATCTAAAAAGCAGACTCTCCAGCTTGGTCAGTTGCTACAAAAAAAAAAAACAATGTTATCTCAAGCATGACCTCCATGGCAAAAAAAAAAAAAAAAAGTTAATCACAAGAAGAAAATGTGTATAGCAGTTTTTTAGACACGATGAGAATTCAGTTTTTGTTACAAGTTAGTTCTTGCTTGGAGATGTCAGTAAACACTATTTATTTATTTATTGAAACAGAGTCTCACACTGTCACACAAGCTGGAGTGCAGTAGCGTGTTCCCAGCTCACTGCAGCTTCTGCCTCCCAGGCTCAAGCAATCTTCCCGCCTCAGCCTCCTGAGTAGCTAGGACTACAGGCATACACCACCATGCCTGGCTAATTTTTGTTGTTGCTGTTTGTTTGTTTGTTTGTTTGGAGACAGAGTCTCACTCTGTCACCCAGGCTGGAGTGCAGTGGTGTGAACTCAGCTCATTGCAACCTCCCCCTTCCAGGTTCAAGCAATTCTCCTGCCTCAGCCTCTCGAGTAGCTGGAATTACAGGTGCGTGCCACCACACCCGGCTAATTTTTATATTTTTAGTAGAGACGGGGTTTCACCATGTTGGTCAGGCTGGTCTTAAACTCCTGAGCTCAGGCAATCTGCCCGCCTCGGCCTCCCAAAAGTGCTGGGATTACAGGCATGAACCACCGCGCCCAGCCAATTCTTGTATTTTTTGTAGATACGGGGTTTTCCTTTGAACCATCTCCCAGACTGGTCTCGAACTTCACCCGCCTCAGCCTTCCGAAGTTACAGGTTTACAGGTGTGAGCCACTGCACCGGGCCTCTTTTATACTATCTTTAAGTGCAACTATAAACTTAAAAAGCAGCCCAGACATTTAGAACATGTTTAAAACTACTTATACAGAAAACAGCAGCTTTGGGCTGGTCATGACGACTCACGCCTGTAATTCCAGCCACTTGGGAGGCTGAGGCAGGAGAATCACTTGAACCCATGAGGCAGAGGTTGCAGTGAGCCGAGATCGCGTGCCACTGCATTCCAGTCTCGGTGACAGAGAGACTCTGTCTCAAAAACAAACAAACAAACAACGCCAGCTATCCCAGTACATACAATGCATTTTATATATGCTTTGTAGTGGATTAAATAATCTATACACAAGTGTGGTCACTAAAGATGAAATTAAGTGAAAAAGTTGTGGGTCACTGCCTCAAATATGTATCATCTAATTTAACTTGAAACCAAAACCTTATAAACTTACTAAGCAAATTTCCCAAAGGAGGAAAGTTGAAGAGAATCTCAGCTTTGAGAGTCAACTATTTCATTTAAGCAAAAGGAGGCTTTAGAACTTTACTTGTTTTTACCAATTGTTTTAGCCAAGATTTCCAATTTATCATTAAAAATGTTGATGATTTAGCATTAAAAATGCTGATGAGGAACTTAAGACTCCAAATAACTTTTAATGTGTCTGAATAGCAGCAAAAAAGAAAGAGAAAAAGGTAAAAATAAAGTAGCAGATATTTAAGGTAATAATAAAGTTAGCAGTCAACTGCCCGAAGAAAACTTAGGAAAAACTCTTCTGGACATTAGCCTAGGCAAGTAATTGATAACGAAGACAAAAAAGCAAATGCCCAAAAACCAAAAATAAACAAATTTAAAAGCTGCACAGCAAAAGAAATAATCAACAGAGTAAACAGACAATCTATAGAACGGGAGAAAATATTTGCGAATTATGATTCTGGCAAAGGACTAATATCCAGAATCTATAAGGAACTCAAACAGTAAGAAAAAAAAAAAAATCAACTCCATTAAAAGCTGGGCAAAGGGCGGGGTGCAGTGACTCACTTCTGTAATCCCAGCACTTTCAGAGGCTGAGGCAGGGGGATTACTTGAGGCCAGGAGTTTGTGACCAGCCTGGCCAACATGGTGAAACCCCGTCTCTACTAAAAATACAAAACAAAAAAAATTAATTTCTAAAAAAAATCTTAAAAATTTTTAAAGGAAAAAGAAACACACAACAGATAAATATGATGGAAACTAAAGATCCTAAAATTTACAGCAGAGTACAATCAATGCTCCTTTTGCTAAAGAAGGGAATTTCCAAGTTTTGCACCAGCTACAAAATTCTGGTGATTTCCAAAATCCCTGCAGAGCACATTAAAGTTTGTGAGGCTGTAGAGGCCAAATTTTTCTAAAGAAAGTATTTGTGATCCCAGGAGATTTAAAAAAAAAAAAAAAAGCATTAGGCCGGGCGCGGTGGCTCACGCCTGTAATCCCAGCACTTTGGGAGGCCAAGGCAGGTGGATCACGAGGTCAAGAGATCGAGACCATCCTGGCTAACATGGTGAAACCCTGTGTCTACTAAAAATACAAAACATTAGCCAGGCATGGTGGCGGGCACCTGTAGTCCCAGCTACTCAGGAGGCTGAGGCAGGAAAATGGCGTGAGCCCGGGAGGCGGAGCTTGCAGTGAGCCAAAATCGTGCCACTGCACTCCAGCCTGGGTGACAGAGCAAGACTCTGTCTAAAAAAATTTTTTAAAATAAAAATTAAAAAAGCATTAATTTTATAAGCAAATAAAATTTAAAGTAGGTCAAAATGTTTGTCTTCAGTGTTCCCTGCCTTAACATTTATAATGTCACATTACTAATGGTATTTGTAAATAAAAGCAGCATCCAATTAAGATAGTTATTTTTATGACTGAAGGGTGGAGAAAGAAAATCAACACTTGCTACAAAGTTGGAAGGCAGCTAATGTATTCTATAAATGGTATATTTTGAAAAAATAATCTTTTTATAAACTCTGGTATAAATACAAACAGCCAAGACAATGTGAGGAAGAAAAAGTCAAATTATGACATTGTTGGTCTTTTCGGAGTAGACCTGAAGGCCTCCATTTAGGAGACAGTATCCCACACATTCGAAACACATGAATCTGAGGAAATCAATAGTACTACTCAGATTTGTAATACTAATCACAGAAACACAAATAACAATAGCAGTTAGCGTTTGAGTTGTCACCCCATGCCAAGCACAATGCAAGAGGAAAGAAAAAAAATGAGGAAGGAACCCAGACAGCACAATGATGTAAAAAGGGCTCTTTATTCAGAGCAACTAAAAAAAATAAAGTAGTTCTACTCCTGGTTTTATTACTATCTCTGCTTGGTGACCATGTGACTAAATTTCTCTGGCCTTGGTTTCTCCATCTGTAAAGTCAGTGAGTTGAACAAGATAACCTCTTAAGATCATTTAGCTCTACAAGTCCACAATTCTGAATCAAAGGACTACAGACCATTTAATTGGATACAAGGTGAGCCAAAATTTCTAGTAAAAGAACTATTCACTATTTTAGGCACAAGTACGTAAACCTCTGGCTGAGAATAAAATTTCTGCCACTAGTGTGTAAGATTAACAGAAAATAGACATTTTTATCCAAAATAAAATGTTCTATAGGCCGACAGATCTGTTCATTAGGCAACAAAATTTTCACCTGTCCTGACCATATTTTACATGTTAATCTCCCAGATAAACATGATCACTACTGTATCACCACCCAAACGAGAAATTAAATGCATATTTGAAAACCAAAATGTCATATATTTGTAAGGAAGGGCATAATTTTGTGTTTCAGGTTCTAAGTGATTACAAGTATACAGTGAACCAAATGTCACCAACTTTTATCTCTGCCTTGCCAGGGCACATGAGGAAGGGAGGAAAATCTTCAAGATCTCTTCTATTCTACAAGAGATGGCAGTAGGCCAACCTAGCACCTAACCTGGTCAGCCAGAGGTAAAGACTAGCTAAGTAACACTTGCAGAATGATGACTACTGGGTACTAGGAGCTATAAGAAGTGGTTTCACAGAGTATTAGTCCCATTTCACCAATGAGGACATTTAGAATCAGGGCGATTAATTTGGCCAAGGTGACGCAACTAGTAAGTGGCTGGGCCAGGATTTAAATACAGGTGTTCAAACTTCCAGGTCAATGCTCTTAGTCCTACACTATGCTGAAGAAAGAGGTAGTCAAACAGTGACACAGCTGCAGTGACTTAACTCTTAACAGATCACAGGTGAAGCAGTGTACTGAGCATCATGCACCCTTTGGGACAAAGGAGTGTATTAATACTTGAGAAGTGGGACGGGAGGTAGAGGGGTCGGCAGGGGAACTAGAAAGAAATGCACATGAAGACATTCCAGGACAGCTCTCTCCAAAAGAATGCAAATCATTTATATCCTAGTTCATCCATTCAAGAGTAATTCAGGAAGCTTTGCACAAGTAAATAATAAGTATTTTTACCACACTTTAAGGTTTAAAGTAATATGCATAATCAACAAGCACTGTGAATCATAATGGAAGGCAAGCAATTTCACCTATAACAAGACAAAGTGATTTTTTAAATAAACTGTTTTTCAGAGAAATACTTACTATAGCTGGTATATGATCCGTATACATGCACATACATGTACACATATATAAATGCATCAGTTTCCTCAGAAGCATAAATTAGAATAAATGCATTATCTGATTCACTATATGAACATCTATTGGGTTAAAACAAAAACTTACCTTAGATGAGACTATTCTATTATCACAAAATCTTTGTGCAACGTAAGCTTCTGTTCCCGAAACTGAATGATTGCCAACAAACACTGTGCGTGTGCCAACTCGTTTCTCTTCTCCAGCACACTGACCAAGAGAAAAGGGGAAAAATTCAGTTTTTCATCACATTTCTCCACACTTCTACCAAGTCCAGCATTCTTGTCTAAGCATGTTGGGCTATAATCTGGGGAGAAAGCAGTAGGGAGACGAGAAAACCTTGTTAGGGAATTCAAAATCCACTAAGCTCTTACTTGCTGACATAGTAAAGATTAGTAAAAGTGCTGTTTGAACCAACTGTTCTGAGGTCAACAGTGCAATTCTAAAATGATTAAAGAAAGTACCCTAGAGAAACAGTATTTTTACTGCCAATCATTTTTCTTTCATCCACAGCCCAAATGAATCTTAACCATAACCTTCACTAGCAACACACTAACTCAGAAGAATGGACTGGGAATATTTCATTTATTATGCAACTACTGAGGACAACCTTTCAACTACCTTACTAGAGAACAGAAAGCATAATGCAGATTACTTCTAAACGCAAAATAATTGTGTGTAAGCGTAAAGGTCAGAAATAGAATGGCTGCCTCTATTGAATAAATGATCAACTTTTTCTAAAAAGAAACTATAATTATTTGGCTTCACAGGATAGAGTTTATTTTGCAATCTCTCAGAGTCTTATTGTTGTAAAGTTCCATTTCACGCAATATATTTCTCATGCCCATTTTACATGTTTAATAAGTAGACTCACTGAATCTACAAGTTTCAAGATTGGGCTCTATTTTATCCCACCCTTTAATTTTGCTGAGGCCTCACTGTCTTCGCTTAAATCAGGATAATACCCTTTTCTTATATAAATTTGGGACAGTCTCCTTTTATGGTACTGTATTACCATATCTGAGACTACCACATATTTAAGTCAAAGGATGTATGATAGAAACCAATATTCATTTATATATTCCCATTATTTTTTAGAAATATAATTCCCCAACCTAAAATGTTTTAATATATGTAGTCACAAAGATTTTCCTTCCTTTCAGTGATCTATTTAAAGGTCAAAGGTATAAATCCCACCCTCAAAGTAATCATTTTAAGCAAGACTACTTAGAACTTGCAGTCTTCCAATTATCTACAATGTCTGAATGTACTCCAGTCTGAATTTGTGCATCTTATGTAGATGGTATGTATAAAATTATTTCTTCGTTTAAAAATTAAAAATCACCCCAAAGTATAGATAAAACCTCTTTGCCTTGCGTTTTCACTTAAGCTTATGGTATTGCCTTCGAAATTTGCAAGGAATCATGCAAAAAGTAACTGGGACAAACTGAAGTAGAAGAGAGATTCAGGCTGTATATAACTCTGGAAAGCTACTCTGGCATGTGCTAAGGGAATTTGTGGGATCCCTGGAGACCTGGAAAAAGTCAGTTAAGTATCCATGCTGGACAGCTTAGTTATTTATCTGCCTGCCCAAAGACAAGGCATTTGAACAACTGATTGTCCAAGGTCCTTCGCATGCTAAGAGTAAATGATTCATAGGTAAATTTTCACACAGTTCCTGGAAACCAGTAAACAGTATCTTTACCAAGTGGTAGCTTTGATTTAGGGGCTTACTTCTCTGTTTGCAACTGTAATATACAGGTTCTGACACAGCTCACTGATAAGAGCACCAAATTTTCCATAATATCCATTTTGTAAAACTTAAAAGTGAAAGTGTGTGCACCTGCCAGATGTATAGTTTATCTGGCTTCACCCCAGCTCCAACCTTCTGTTGCAGGTTAAGGCCTCTCTGTGGTCTCCACAACAGACCTGACTCTTATAATGTACCAATTTGAATTACAGAAAATGCCAAGTTCACGTATACACTGCAATTTGCAACCTTTAATTTAATATTCATATGGCTGTTTAGTTTTTCACACAAGGAAGAAGTGGCTACAGAGTAAATGAGGCAGAGTTACCTTTTATACAAGTTCTTAGTTAATTCTACAAGTGGAAAAGGGAAAGAGGCAAAGGAGGTAGAGAATCAGTGAAGTAGGATAGGTTGTGTGCTGTCAATGTAGATTTTTCCCCTCAATTACAGCAACCACTGATTAACTTAAAACAAAAATGGACTAGTGCTTTCCCAATTCTGAATTGTCTTCTACTGAATTGTCTTCTACAATCTGTGCCAAAGAACAAAAGGAGAAAACAATACAATTTTTTTAGGCACACTGATATTTTTATGAATTCCCTACATTTGAATGACATTTCCAGTTTTACTAAGAGCTTTCCTCATATATTATCTCTCTGATCTTTTTTGAATAAGGCCTAAATGACCTCTATCTCCATTAAATTGGAGAAAATGGATTGAAATTACTATGCAGGTTTGGGGTTTTGTGTGTGCAGATCCCAGCAGTGATTGCTGTTAGATGATGAAACAGAAGCCTGAAAGAAGCAGCAGAATGTCTACTTCTGAGCATTTTCCAAAATAGCACAGTCTCTTTACCCTAAACAGGTTTGGGTTGAGAAGTGCCTGAAGACTGGGGGTGGGGTAGTATGAAGTAGGTGACTTTTCCATGCCTGTTTCACCCTAAAAGCTGATGAGACTGCAATGTCTGGTGGAATTTCCTGCAACTGTATAATAATATTTGGTTCACGTAAAAAATAGCAATGTTGAACTCACATAAATTTCACCATAACTGCCCACCTGCTGCCAACATAGAGTGTTAAAACAGTGGTGTTAGTTCCTGTGATTTTGAATAATGTAGGTGTCTTTGCCAAAGCAGAGAAACGCTAAGTAGAAATCATTTTTAAAATTCCCATTTGGATGGCACGCAGTGTAGTCTGGAGTGGGAGTGTGTGATTCCTGGCACCTCATAATGAATTGTAATTCATTAGGAGTCCATCCTGTGCTGAACTGCTTCCCATTCAATTGTCCTTAAGAACAGCATTTCTTAAAACTTGAAATATGCTGGTACTGACTCTATTTTAATGACACATCACACTATATAATAAAGTATGGCAAATATTTTAAAATGTTTACAATGTATGAATTAACAGAGAAAGCAATGTAAATTTCTTTCTCAAGATAAAAATCAACCTTTTGTACTCCTAATTTATACCTCCATAGTATAAACTGAATACTGTAAAAAAAAAAAAAAAAAAAGCAAGTAATTTATACTCCAAAATGGCCTCTCAATAAAAAACCTAACAGAGTAATCATTTAACTGGAAAATCCTATGTCTTTGCTAGTTATAAAAAGAATGAAGAGCCATTGGAAACAAAATTTGTTCCTTGATTGCCTCCAGACCTGACTAGATAAGAACTGAAGAAAAACAGAGACCTCAATACAAGACTGTTACTATAAAAGCTGGCACAGGATCTGAAATAAAGCCTACCTCTATATCCTTTCCAGGTGCTAGAAGACTTATATTTATCAGTTAGCCATAGATCTTTGACTCCTAATCCTGGTCACAGCTTTAAACACAATAACTGATGCCTTGTTCTTTTATTTAATATTTAATTTTTCTGGAAGCTCCCCAGGTGACAATTCTAATTTGCAAGCACTGTTGAGAATTACTGCCACAGACTCTTTCAAACAGTGATTGTCCTTAACATTCTACAAGTTTTCAGTATGCCAGCCATAATCTTGCACTATTTCTTTAATTTAAATAAACAATTTGCTTTCCAAAGGTTAAAAATACAAATAACCCTCAAATAGTGTTCCACCCAACCATTTTAAGCTGCTCACAAAGTAAGATTTCCCTTTGACAATTTATTTTGCATGCGGTTATCTCCCATCAATTATTCAGATCACTGATAATGAGAACTACAGGCCCTGATATAATGCAAAGCTACTTGAATTATCAGCAAATAATCTTAAAACTGATGTAATCCCTGGCAGTTACAGCATTATTTTTACTGGTCATCGAACTGCTTTCTGTAAGCTACCACAGCAAATAAAAGTATTGGCTCAAAAATGAACAAAAAAATTTATTAAAATCTGAAGACCTGGCAATGATGATTTAAAATGGTTCTCCACGCTCCAGTCCAAAGCTATTTTCTTCTCTGAAGCAGGAATATTTTTGAACAGCATAATGTCTTAAAAAGGCCAAACAAATTCAAAATTGAAAGAACATTTCATCAAAATTTCAGATGTCTACTAAAAGGCTCCCAGAAGTCAGCGTTTTCATACTAGGGCTGAAGGGGTGGGGGTACGGGGAGGAGATCACTACAGTTCCAGGAAACATTTCCAGTGTATTAAGCTTCTTGGTTAAAATAACTACAATGTATTCGGTGGTCAAATTGCTGAGGTTTCCAAGCCCACTCCATTATAACAACCAAAGATGAATAAACCTGATGTGTAATTTACAATCATAACTCTAAAATGATCCTTAAAACTGCACTTTTCAGATTTTGCTTTTACTGCAACTTAAGTGATTAAGCTGTCTCTCCTCCTTTTGCCAAAGGAAGTGAAGCAAGACTGATGGGGAATTTTGTGTTGTTCTGCCTTTAAAGCTTAATTACGGTCATATTTACTGAAATTCTCAAACACCTGACCAAAGGACAAATGAATACACAAAGCTTATTCCTAAACACAAAGATTTCTCTAATCAGGCATTACCCAATGGCAGCACATTTAATTGAATAAAAACTGCTATAGGAAATGGACATTAAGCCTCACACAAACACCTAAATCACCAAGCACAACGCTTAAGAAAAAGCACTGACCATGAGGATTTGGATAAGAGCAATGCCTTGTTTGCAAGCTCAGAGTGGACCTTTCATTATCTCAAAGTGATCCACTGAGCAGTTTAATTTCACCAGGGACAATCAATTCTAAGTATTCCCAATCTGATCACCCTTCCCCCACCATGCCCTTACTCTAAGAACTTCAGGGCTACAGAAATTGTGGCTCTAAAGACTGAAATGCAGCTTCATTAAAGGATTGCTAGTAGAAAGTTGATGGATCAAAAATACTGTAAACATTCTGTGATTCAGGATTCTAACAGGAATTTTATCTTTTAACGATTCAGGTTCTTCCATTTATAGGAAGTAACCTGCGACTCTCAGTGTTCCTTTGGGGTCTCAGCAACTCAACTTTCCTTATTAACAGAATCTTCCCTAACACAAAGCCTGACAATATGCACAAAAATTTAACTAGCAAGTATACAAAGCCTCAGAAGTTCCCTTTCACTTTCACCCTACCCATCTCTACACACAGTCTTTCATTTCAAACACTTAACGAAATTTAAAACTCTAAATAAGGAGATTCTTAACTCTAAAGATAGGAGCAGTGAAGCTGACAATCCAGCTAACCATTCACGATTACCCTCAGGAAATGGATAAAAATATACATGCAAATAAAAAGCAGGAATAAAGCAGGCCCCAAGACCTCAAAACTCAACCTGGCTGAAAAGAGGAGAATAAAATATATATTACAAACCTCAGAGGCTGAAGGGAGGAGAGATGGGACCATCTGCATACTGACATGCAGAAATTTGGCAACACAATGGCAGCTAAATCTCAGAGAGAATGCTGCAGATTATCAAGCAACTTGTACCAACCCCAGTGATCCTTGTAAGGTTTCCCAGAACTTGGGAAGTGAGCCAATTATGGCTTGCCTAGTTCCTGTACTTCCATGGGAGGCAGCAAAGGAAGCATCAGACAACAGTCTATTCCTTAAGAGCTCAAAGCAGTACTCTGGCGGCCTTAGCCCCATTATTGCACCATTTAACATCTTTTTGTTATTCTTCTCAAAAGACCTGATTTGTCTTTGCAACTTTCGTATTTTAAGGTGTTATTATTTTAAAATATCCGTATCTTACATCACACAGCAATTTTTCCTCATCTTGGGAAGTTCTTTTCTAATCCCTGCCTACAATAAATGGACCACAATAAAAAGTGGGGCTAAACAATAAGCTTCTGAGGAAAGTTGAATTGAACTTTTAGTTGTAGTTTAAGAGGAAGCGACATAATCTAAGTATTCACTATTATACAGAGTTTCCCCACCCTAAGAGAGTGACTGTAATACTGTAAATTCAAGCTTCAAAAACATATGCAAGACTATATATAAGGCCTAAGCAGATGGTTTATGTGGAAAGGTCCCTTAGGGATGGAAGATTTTTCTCACTATTTAGATATCTCATAGGTAAGAAAGTTATATCTCAGCAGCCAACAGTAACATCTAACAATCACAAGGAAAAAAGTCACTGGATATTAGGGAGAAAAATGCCTTTACCAGTATCATTACCTAGAAGAGATAAATTCTCATCCAAAAATTACTTTCTAGATCACCAGAGAAGAATTTTTATTACAGTGTAAGAAGAGATAAGAAACTAGCTGGAGCAAAAGAAAAAATATCATAAAACGGGTGTCTGACGACCCGAACAGGGTTTTCTTTCTTTTTTCAATGATAGTGTCATTACTATAAAAGTGATAAGTTTTCCAGAAAGGTCTGCCAGTTCAAATATAAGTTGGAGTGTGTCCAGCAAAAACAATGAATGCATTTTTCCAAGTAAACTGTTAAATACCATACAAAAAGCAAACTGGCTTAAAAACTGCCCGAGTTGTAAATGTAATTAATTTAAACAGCACATCCAGGCTATAACTTTTCTTAACATCCCCAACAAAAGAGGTAGGTAAAAAGCCAGTTTCCATTGTGGAGCATGGCTTAGTTGAATAAATGAAGAAAGTAAGGGGTTTTGGGGCAGGGGGTGCATTCTTCCTGGACCTGGCACAGTGGCTTGGACCTGTAATCCCAATGCTTTGCTTGAGGCCCAGAGTTCCAGACCAGCCTGGTCAAACACGGTGAGACCCCTGTCTTTACAAAAAAAAAAAAAAAAAAAATTTAATTAGTGGACCATGTTGGCACACACCTCTAGCCCTACCCACCAGGGAGCCTGAGGCAGGAGGACCACTTAAGCCCAGAAGTTCAAGGTTACAGTGAACTATGATCACCACTGCACTCCAGCCTAGGCAACAGAGTAAGACCCCATCTCTTTAAAAAAAACATTCTTCCTATAGGGAAGGCTTTCAGGGCAAAATCTGGAGGGGACAGGGAAGCAAGACAGTTATGACTCTGAGAAATATTATTTATACCTTTCTTTTTTCTTCAAAATGAGACCTGGAGAAAATGACTTAGTTGAGCTTCATTTCCTTATCTGTAAAATAAGGGCACATAACGTAACAGACTGCTTACAGCAGGATTAACAGAAACACCCAGAAATCACTTTAAATGACTGTAAACTATTCGCAGGAACAAAGGATGAGGTTTGCAGATGTTAAACTATGGGAATATTAAAACTCTAACAACTGGGCCAGCACGGAACTAGGCAATGTCCTCAACATAACCCACATGTAAATGTTTTATTTAAAGCAAGAAAGTTTCTGGCTCTACAGAAGAGGCACAGGAAATTTTGGTGCTACCCGTGCCTAAAAGGGCAGGATGAGTTATGGTCTACTAGCAGAGTGCGCTTGGTTTTGAAAACAGTTCTTCAGTGTTCATGAAGAGCACTAGAGTTAGCCAGGGAGGCTGACAAGTGCCATGTTTGATGACAAATGAGGGCCACTCGAGGAGCTTATGGAGGCTGCTGTCCAGAACATATACCGTTAGTATTTTGGAACTGTTGGTCTGACACCCTGACAGTAAAAATAGGAATTCGTTTCTCCCTTTGTGGCAGAGCACACAGGCGCTTGGGAACTGCACAGGAATTATTGACACTGTCTCTCCATCATCTCTTCCCTCTCCCCAAAGCCCTGGATTTGAAGCTTTTGTGCACTATAATGACTGGATGCCGCTATAAATATAACAGATGATCTGATTGTAATTATTCCTAAAACATGCTTAAAAGCGACTATATAAATTAGCAAGACGTTTGAAGTGCGATATATAACTTGGATATTGAAACATAAAAGAGCACGACAAATATTCAGTAATGCCTTACATATAAATAAAAATTGTTTAGATTGCTAAATTTTAATGTGCCTTTGAGTACTGCCAACTAGGAATGCCACAGTAAGATGAATGGCAAGAATATCAGGATACCACACTCAATGTTCCCCAGACTGAATTACATGAAACAAGTTAATAATGAGGTTCCTTAGAGAAAGGGGAAGCCCACCCCTCCTCCTGGCTATTCACAATGCATACCCACGTAGTAAAAGCTCCATAAAGTCTTAAAGAAACCTTTTTTAACTTTGTGTAAGTCAGCATTTCCCAGAATTTTTTGACCACAGAACTTTTTTCCCACAAGGAAATTACAGTGACATGACATTCTGTACAGCATGTTTTGGGCAATGCTATGGGAATACACCTCTTATCTCAGCAAACATGTCTACATATCTGGGCTACATCTATGCTAGAGTCTACTGGTAGGAAAAACATAAGGTATTCACAATCAGCTATACTGGCAAAGCACTCAAGGGTATGAGGTGAGATCACTGTTGCATTTGTGACGATTTCTATCCATGTATGCCAAAAATGGGTAAAATTAAGTATTTGGCTATGATCCTAGGTGGGTGTTTTTGCTTCTAAAGCTTAATAAAGAGAGGGAAGAAACCAGGAGATCGAGGTCCTATTAGCCTTCTACCATCAATTGGTCTATATGTGTCTTGTGGAAGTCCTGGCATTGGTTTCTTCACATGTAACTTGGAGGGGACTTGACCAAATAATCTGATCTAAAATGAAGCAGGGGAAAGTGGGGCCAGATTTTCTTTGAGACGGAGTTGCACTCTTGTCACCCAGGCTGGAGTGCAATGGTGCGATCTCGGCTCACTGCAACCTCCTACTCCTGGGTTCAAGCAATTCTCCTGCCTCAGCCTCCTGAATAGCTGGCATTACATGGCGCCCGCCATCACACCCAGCTAATTTTTGTATTTTTAGTAGAGACGGGGTTTCACCATGTTGGCCAGGCTGGTCTCGAACTCCTGACCTCAGGTGATCCACCTGCCTCGGCCTCCCAAAGTGCTGGGATTACAGCCGTGAGCCACCGCACCCAGCTAGTAGGGACAGATTTTCTAGCAATAAAACTTGAAGTGTGGCCGGCCGAGTGTGGTGGCTCACGCCTATAATTCTAGCACTTTGGGAGGCCAAGGCGGGCAGATCACTTGAGGTCAGGAGTTTGAGACCAGCCTGGCCAACATGACAAAACTCCGTCTCTACTAAAACCACAAAAATTAGCCGGGCATAGTGGTACACATCTGTAATTCCAGCTACTCGGAGGCTGAGGCAGGAGAATCACTTGAACCCGGGAGGCAGAGGCTGCAGTGAGCTGAGATCGCACCACTGCATTCCAGCTGGGTGACAGAGCGAGACTCCATCTCAAAAAAAAAAAAAAAAAAAAAACTTGAAATGTGGCTTTGGATGTTCCATCATTTGCCACCTGTTTCAGCCTAGTCCTCTAAAACAAAACAAAACAAAACATCCAAGGGTGAAGAAGAGATTACTCCCTGTTTCAGGATAAAGAATAACTTACAAACTAATATACACGAGAAGACAATATACGTGGAATAAAAAATTGCAGGTTTGGGTCAGGCACGGTGCCTCATGCCTGTAATTCCAGCACTTTGGGAGGCTGAGGTGGGCGGATCACCTGAGGTCAGGGGTTCGAGACCAGACTGGCCAACATGGCAAAACCTGTCTCTACTAAAAATACAAAAATTAGCCGGGAGTGGTGACGGGCGCCTGTAATCCCAGCTACTCAGGAGGGTGAGGCAGGAGAATCGCTTGAACCCAGGAGCTGGAGGTTGCAGTGAGCCGAGATCGCACCAATGCACTCCAGCCTGGGTGACAGAACAAGACTGTCTCCAAAACAAAAACAAACAAAAAAATGTCAGGCTTCAAAGCAGAAAAGGAGGGAAAAAAATCAATGAAACATCATGAAAAGTCACAAAGACCAGGGAAAGGTTCATGTGCTAATGCCTTTAAAACAATGTTTAAGTCCCACATTTTCTTAATCCAGTCGGTCACTGATGGACATTTGGGTTGATTCCAAGTCTTTGCTATTGTGAATAGTGCCGCAATAAACATATGTCTGCATGTGTCTTTATAGCAGCATGATTTATAAGAAAATGTGGCACATATACACCATGGAATACTATGCAACCATAAAAAAGGATGAGTTTGTGTCCTTTGTAGGGACATGGATGCAGCTGGAAACCATCATTCTCAGCAAACTTTCGCAAGAACAGAAAACCAAACACCGCATGTTCTCACTCATAGGTGGGAATTGAACAATTAGATCACTTGGACATAGGAAGGGGAACATCACACACTGGGGCCTATTGTGGGGAGAGGGGAGGGATAGCATTAGGAGATATACCTAATGCAAATGACGAGTTAATGGGTGCGGCACACCAACATGACACATGTACATATATGTAACAAACCTGCATGTTGTGCACATGTACCCTAGAACTTAAAGTATAATTAAAAAAAAAATGTTTAAGTACAAACTGACTAGATAAAAGTCCTTCAGGGTGCTACTTTTGGTACACTAGAGGGTACACTGGTTCTTTCAGGCTTTTAAGATGCTCACTTAAAGCACCACAGTAGCAATTTACTTAACGGTAATCTTTAAATGTGAAAAAATGAATGCCTTCTCAAATGTGCCTGTTACCCTAGGGAAAGTGTTTACTCCTCTGATAAAAGGGAATGAAATTCACTTCCCAGCAACCAAGGTACAAATAACCGCAAGTAAATCAGGTTAGAATTAACTACCATAAGGGCAATTTTTAAAATTAATAAACCTCTTAGAATACAAATCTTACCTGTACACAGGATTTCTGCAGTCAAATGAAAACACACACACACACACACACACGGGGGCAGGGGGGAGAGATAAAGCCATTTGAAATAATTTTTATTAGAGTGGATACATTCAAAATTCATGACTTTGCGAAAACAAACACCACTCACATTAAAGGCCAAACCACCCTCAAACCAAACAATTTTCCACAAAACAAATGTTTTTTACCAAATAGGACAAACAGTAGTTAGAAGTTCTATTCAAGTATATGCTTGAAAATAGCAATGGGGTATTTCTAAAGCACACCTAGGGGGTATCCAGAACCATTATAAGAATTTACAGCCAACATTAAAAAATGCCTAGGAAGCTTTAAACAGAAACTAATGCTTTCAGCTAAATCATGAAACAACATAGTAGTTGTAGGTTTCTTCATTAAGAAACCTTTGCTCAGTGGAATGCAAGCAGCTTAGTTATGACTAGTACTCAAAAATTAAAAGTTCATAAAGACTCAATTCTCCTGACTGCAATGCATTTCACTCCACTTTGCATTATTATAAAAAGTATATGTGTGTGCAACATATTAATGCAATTCTAAGTCTATTCTTACTCTACTTTGTAAACTCAGATATGATGTAAAACGTTTTAAATGCTGTCAAATAGAAAATAGTTATAACATTACTTAACGGTAGAAAAATGGCAGAACCCAATGAAATATAGGGCAGTCCTCAAAGAATGGAAATTGAAGTGCATTTGCATTGGTAGCATTATTAATGAGGACTGATAGACCTCAAATTAATGGTGGACTGATAGTCTGATTACTTCAAATGGGCAGGAATCTGTAATGATCTTTATATAGTCAGTGTACTTGAGTATTCTATGATGTTCTGCTGACATCTCAGCTTGGCTCCCAGTCATTTACTATAAGCAAATACAACTATTCCCTGCAAGCTGAGCACAGCTAAAGTAAAACAAAACAAAACAAAAACAAAAAGAAGAAGGGTAGAAATACAAATGTGTCAAACCAATAGAAAATTACCTATGATGAGAACGTTCTGCTATAAGACTACATGGGGCTTTCTTATAATTCCCAATGCGACTCTCAAAAGACACCTCCAATAGAAGAGTCGTTAAATGCTTTATATGTTCAGAAGGAAGAAACTTCTCTGGATGTGAGATTAGTCCTTTAGACTGCTTCTTCAATCCTAAAAATAGTATATAAGAGAAAAAGTGGGGTTCTCCTAATAGTTGCAGGTCTATCTCAGAAAGCAATGTACCAGAATGCTGTTGGACTCAAATGTTATGAATTTAGAATCCAATTCTGTCCAGTGTACCTTTGAGTTTCACTTCAATTTTCATACTGTGAAATAACAATGTGATAAAGCACCAAGGAATGAAATATTCACTGCAAATAAGGGGAAGTTCATTCACGCATTCCAGAAGGTGTGAATGAACAGCCTGAAAGAAAATAACACGTGTTGGCAAGGATGTGGAGAAACTGGAACCCTCATACATTGCTGGTGGGACTGTAAAATGATTCAGCTGCTATGAGAAACAGTTTGGCAGTTCATTAAAAAGTTAAACATAGAATTATCATATGACCCAGCAATTCCACTCCTAAGTATAGGCCCAAAATAATTGAAAACAGGTATTAGAACAAAAACTTGTGGACGCATGTTCATAGCAGCACTATTCAACAGGTGGAAACAGCCGGACACAGTGGCTCATGCCTGTAATCTCAGTACTTTGGGAGGCGGATTACCTGAGGTCAGGAGTTCAAGCCAGCGTGGCCAACATGGTGAAACCCCGTCTCTACTAAAAATACAAAAATTAGCTGGGTGTGGTGGCAGATGCCTGTAATCCCAGCTACTCGGGAGGCTGAGGCAGGAAAATTGCTTGAACCCAGGAGGCAGAGATTACATTGAGTGAGATCACACCACTGCACTCCAGCCAGGGCAACAGAGCAAGATTCTGTCTCAAAAAAAAAAAAAAAAAAAAGATGGAAACAACCCAAATGTGCATAACTGATGAATGGATAAACAAAATGTGGTATATCCATACAATGAAATATTATTCAGCCATAAAAATGAATGAAGCATTGATACGTTCTAAAATGTGAATGAATCTCAAAATCATTATGCCAAGTGAAAGAAGCCAGATACAAAAGGTCACATATTGTATAATTCCTTCATATGAAATATGCAGAATAGGTTAATCCATAAAAACAGAAAGCATTTTGGTAGTTACCAGGTGCTAGGGGGAGGGGAGAATCCAGAGTAACTAATAAGTATGGAGTTTCCTTTTTAGGAGATAAAAATGTTCTGGAACTCGGTACAAGTTAGTGGTTATAAAAAATATAAATGTACTAAATTCCAATAAATTGTTCACTTTACAATGGTTAGTTTTATGTTATGTGAATTTCACCTCAATAAAAAAGTAACTCCCTTGACTAATAGCGGGTCACAAGGTAAATCTGTTAACACAGTTGATACAACCATTCAACCAATATTTATCGAGCTCCTACTATGTGTACAGCACTAGAGACAGGGTGATGAATAAAAGACACAGTCCCTGCCTTCAAGGAGCTTAGAGTATAGCAAGAGGGGAGACCAGGCATTCATCAAATGCTCATACGAATCAGCTAAGTGCCAAGAATGATGGCTGCACAGTACCCTGAGGGCTAACCTAGCCAGGACCACACAACAACCATGTGCAGCACAAACCTGATCATATTGCTCCTCCAGGCCCCACTTGAATGGTTTCCCACTGATCTTAGAACTGAAAAATAAAATCCTTATTCTGACCTGCAAAGTTTTATACCCAGTCTGGTCTCTTCCTCCTATTTCCCCAACTTCATTTGCCCTCCTCTTCTCTTTCTCTATTGTAACCAATTGGCCTTTTTTCCATTCCAGGTAAGCCGCAGGACCCTTCTTGTCCCTCAGTATTCCACTGTTTCCCTCAGCATAGAATACTCTTCCCTCTTTAACTACTAATAATAATCCTTCAGATCTCAACAACCATAACTTTATCATTAACCCTTCTCTGGTGACAATCAAAATGAAGACAGACCAATAACTTGTTCTCCAAAATCTATGCCTGCTACAGGGAATTTACAATGAGCAAAGCAAAGCATGAAGAAAATCTCAATTCAGTTTCTCAAAAAGCCATAATACCAAGTCTCTTCAAAGTCTCCCCCAGAAGTCTCCTTAAGCATACCTATCAAAATTTACTAAAAGAAATCCTGTGAGAAGTCCTTGACTTTGCAGAAACTGTTTTAAGAAAAACAATCTTCTAAGTAGTTTCAGTAAAAACAAGGCAGTGATTATGACAAAAACTTTGTATAGTCTTCTACGACACTTTAGTTCATTAAACATAATTTAATGTGACTGGTTATTGTGATGCCTTGTTAACTGATTTTAAACATACTTCAGACAATTTTCTCCTGAACAGTATTCAGAATCATCATTTCCAGATGATTAAACAGTTGATTAAAATGATGGTTACAGCTATTTCTATTTTTATAAAAAGTCAGGCTTTAGGCCAGAGATATAATCCCCAATGTAATATTGCTTCTGTGAAGAAAATCAGATTCAATTTACATTATTTTGACTTACAGAAAATTTTCTGTGAACATAACCTGCCATAAAATACAAGGACAATTGTAAAAGGTTTTCAGAAGGGCCTATCACCCAGCACTAGTGTGTACCATGGAACAGAGGCTGGGCACAAGGCAAACATTCACATCAGCCAGCCATGAGCTGTTCTCTTTTAAAGTTTATCTCACTTAATAATCATAAACTGGGGCAGGGTATTTTTCACAGCATTGATTTCTCTGCAAGCAGAGCAGGGAGAAATAACACTTACAAACTAATACACATGAGAAGACAATACACGTGGAATTAAAAATTGCAGGTTTGGGCCAGGCATGGTGGCTCATGCCTGTAATTCCAGCATTTTGGGAGGCGGAGGTGGGCAGATCACCTGAGGTCAGGGGTTCGAGACCAGACCGGCCAACATGGCAAAACCCGTCTCTACTAAAAATACAAAAATTAGCCGAGAGTCGTGACGGACACCTGTAATCCCAGCTACTCAGGAGGGTGAGGCAGGAGAATCACTTGAACTTGGGAACCAGAGGTTGCAGTAAGCCGAGATCGCACCATTGCACTCCAGCCTGGGTGACAGAACAAGACTCTGTCTCCAAAACAAAAACAAACAAAAAAATTTCAGGCTTCAAAAAAAGTGCAAAGATAATGTTATAAAGTCCCATACAAAAAAAAGACTGAAGGGTGGGAGGGGGAAGAGGGATAAAAGACTACAAATTGGGTTCAGTGTATACTGCTCGGGTGATGGGTGTACCAAAATGTCACAAATCACCACTAAAGAACTTACTCATGTAACCAAATACCACTTGTTCCCCAAAAACCTATGGAAATAAAAAAAAAAAAATTTTTTTCAAGACTCTGCCAAAGCTGTCAAAGGACACTGATGTGATATAACATTATCTTTGCATCTTTTAGAACCTAAAAATTACATTTTAAAGAATAACATCTCAATGATTAACAGATATTATTTATTTAGATATTTGACATAACAATCAGTAATGAAGCCCAAAGGGTTTACTAATAAATGAGTAAACAACAGCATGTAATCAGTGGCACTATTTGTTGGGTCATAGTCTCCACAACACCACTGGGCAATCAACTCCAAACATAGATACTCCACTACAATTAGACAATGAGACTTGTTTGTTTCAGTAGTTTTCATCCACACACTTGAATTTTTATAAATACAAAATATTAGTTAATGAACTGTGTCTAAACCTCACTAAGATCAAATAATTGTTTCTACAAAGGGTGAGGTGGAGTAGAGAAGGAGAACTGCAGGTTGAAGTGACTGTTAGTACAATGGGTTGGAGAAGAAAGCTACTTGTTCAAATGAAACTCCAAATGAGAATATTAAAATTCAACATTCAAGAGCTGCAGAGTGGTAAGGAAAACTCTCCTTTCATTGATATTCAAAAGACGAGAGAGAGAATTTTCTCCTATCAGCTTTTGCCATCCATATGCTGAGACTACAGTGAATCT
Organism: Theropithecus gelada; assembly: GCF_003255815.1. Lineage (NCBI taxonomy): Eukaryota > Metazoa > Chordata > Mammalia > Primates > Cercopithecidae > Theropithecus > Theropithecus gelada. The sequence continues at coordinate 137,412,001 of NC_037689.1, forward strand.
TGTGTAGAAAAACAACTAGAACACCTAAATGGTATATTTCAATCACAAAAATTGCCACTTACCAAATTTTCTGGTACCCTGTGATAGAAAAGGCAATAAACAATAAAGTTCTTAAAACATTATACATACATACACATATATACACACTCCATCTTGCTCTGGAGCTCAGAAACAATGGAACCTAGTAAGGTGATTTTTTTAAGTGATTTGCCTAAGGAAAGTTACTATTTCCTCGTTCCCCTAGCTATGTTCCTGGGACTAGGACCTTATCAGGTTATAACTCAAAGACAGGCCCATTGCTATCGAAGGCTCCACTTATCTTGCCTTGCCTTGCCCTGCCCAGAATGCATGAGCAGGTTTTTTTGTTTTGTTTTGCTTTTTTGAGACAGTCTCGTTCTGTCAGCCAGGCTGGAGTGCAGTGGTGCAATCTCAGTTCACTCCAAGCTCCGCCTTCTGTGCTCACGCCATTCTCCTGCCTCAGTCTCCCAAGTAGCTGGGACTACAGGCACCCGCCACCACACCCACCTAATTTTTTTGTATTTTTAGTAGAGACAGGGCTTCACCGTGTTAGCCAGGATGGTCTCGATCTCCTGACCTCATGATCCGCCCGCCTCGGCCTCCCAAAGTGAGCAGGTTTTAAATTCCATACATGCCCTCCAAGGGTACCAATCTTCCTCCTGCCATGTGCCATAGGGTAACTCTCCCCCTCTTCTTCCACTTTTTGCCATTGTGAAAAGTATCAGCTGGGTAGTAGGTGCAGGCTGAGGTGAAGCCCAATCACTTCTCTCCTTTCGCTTGCATTCTACCTCTCACTGACCTCTGAGCTAGGGCTGTATTATTTCCTGCAATAGGCAAGTTTACAATCTCATGGAGTTGACAGGAAACACAAGTAGGACATAAGTGAAGGAAGTATATTAGTATATTTACAGCACACTGCTAAGTAAATACAGAAGAAGAAAGGAATGAGTTGCTGAAATGTAGAGGCTGACTGGGGCTGTGTAGAGTTTGTCTTAAATTTCCAGGAGATTAATGTGTCTGAGCCTTGGGTAATTTTGGCCTCTTGTGATCTTGAATATAATCAAATTAGTTTGAAAATCTGCTGTATAATTCAAATGTGTCAGGCTCCAAAGCTAGAGTCTGCACACAATGACAAGAGAATTTTATTTTCAGTTGTATACTGCGCTTGGTTTCAGAGCTACTCTAACAAACCTTACTTTCCCTTGCCATTCTAACTTCATTTACCACTTGTAGTCTCCAGCAAGAATGCTCTGCTGTCACCAAATTAATCTCCCACCTCATTTTCTCGCCAAGTTTATCAGTTTATTCCCAACTGCTGTTCTCTTGGACTGGAATTGTCTGCATGACTCTCCTTGAAAGTAAACTGAGAGTTCAACTAATGCCAAATTCAGCAGCTTAATTAAGAGTCCCTGTAACATATGGAAGGCTGCAGATACATAAAATTGGCAAACCCTTACAAACTGGCTTCCCCTCAAGGTGATCAGCCAGTGATTCTTGAAGCTGTGTCTTATTTTCTTAGGATACAACAGGGCTTCTTCTTCTGCAGTAAGGATAAGTAACACCTAAGTGTCTGTTACACGCAGAGGAAGAATTCTACGGATGGATGGATGGATGGATGGATGGATGGACGGACGGACGGATGGATGGAAGAATTACAGATATGGCTCACTCATTTGATTAAACAGGCCTAGCCCCAAAATCAGAATATCATTTAGAGTCATTTGAGATCACCAAGCGTCATCAATATATGTATGACTGTAGATGAAAATATAGTATGAGCAAGGCTGGAGCCTCAATGTTTAACTGTCTCATGAATATCTTCTAATGGGTATATTTTTGATGCTCAAAAATCAGAGGTACTCTGATATTTGCAATTTTAATGGCCTTTTTTCACAGAGCATGGCAATTACCAGGTTGTTTCAAAGAGGCTGTACAAGGGATGATGAAGAACAGAAGTATACTGGCTATGTGTATCAGTTCTGGGACCAGATATCTGGGTTCAAATCTTGGTTCTGCCACTTATTAGCTATGTAACCTGGGGCAAGTTCCTTAACCATGTGATGTCTCAGTTTTCCCAGTAGTCTAAATGCGGGTGATTATGTTGATGACAACTTATAAAGCAATTATGAAACAGTACCTTCATATCATAAATACCGAAAAAAATGTTAGTTGTGTTACACAGCACAATGGAATAGTAAATTCCTTTGCTGCCAATAACTAGTTGCTTCTGACACAGAAAAAAAAAAAAAAAAAAAAAACTGATGTCCATGGAAAAAAATATAATTCTAATAAAAATAGGTGAAATATATCTGCAAGGTTATTACACCTGAAACTCAGTGAGCACAAATGAAATTAACATTAACTTTTTTTAACTAAAATAAAAACAGATATACAGTCTTTGTGAAATCGAAACAGAGAGAAACCTATAAAATCAAAATGACCATGAATAGTTTTGTAAATGAACTATGCCACGCTAACCTGATAACACTTCTTAATTAGCATATGAACAAAAGACAGAATAGTACATTATGACTTCATTCAAGACTTCAATAAAACATTCAAAATGCTTGCAAAAAGGAAAGAAAAATTAGCTTCAAAAGATTCAGCAAAGGTTATGATAAATGACTCAGTTTAGGGTTGAATGCAAGGAGTAGCAGAGAGTGGAGGGCTCTGGGTAAGCACTAGACTGGAAGCAGAAATAAAAAGCATGTGTAATCAAATTCACCCAACTGTGTCATACCACGTGGCTCTGCAATACCTGCAATGCAGGAAAGGCCTGGAGTAAGAAGAAAGCACATATGCAGGGCAAGCAGTAGGAAGAAACCTTCCATACTGCCCTGGTAGCACCCTAACTAAAGAGGAGAAGATGGTCAGAGCAGCTAACAGCTCTGAACAAGGGGGCCACAGATTTAGAATTGGAAATGGTTGGCCTCAGACATTCACCTTCTCCTACCATTCTTTCCAAATCAAATCAATAATCTGTGTGTGTGGGCAGGGGTGGGGGGGAGCGGAGGGCTGTGTATTTGTGAGATCCCCTAACCCAAAGGCCTATCCCATTTTATTGAAACAAATATTTAAAGAACATGGAATGAGCTAGACACAGAGATAAGCATAATTCCCATGCTAAATTAGGAAGCTTATCTTACCAGAAAGCCAACTCTGTATCTCAGTTCCCCCTCTCTGAGTCTGTTTTCCCATTCATAAAATGTGGGAGTTGATAAGAAGGTTCCCGTGGTTATCTAATATTGTACAGATTTACCAAAAGTTTGTCAAGTTAGCACCCTGAAGAAGGAATGTTCAAAATGATAAAATGAGCATAAGCAGGCATTTACTTAAAAGAATGACAGATGATTAAGTGGTTAAGGGGTTGTGAGCAACATTAGGTCCTGGTGGACACACTTGGCTGCCTCTCAGTTTCTCTAGTGCACCTCACCTCCCCAGGGGCTGGACCCAACATTTCCTCCCATCACTGATAAGCCTCAGGCCCAAGGGACCCTGCCTCTTTCCTTAGGGGGTTCATAGCCTCCAGCCAGCTCAAAACAGGCTTATAGCTCATATAGTGCCCTAGCATGAGCTTGCCTTGCTAGAATGGCAGCTCCCTAAGCTGCAGTGGCTCTATGTTTGATTTAGTGACCAGAGGGCAATGTGGAACAGAACTAAATTAGGAACCCTTACAGAGATTTGTTTTAAAAAACTAGAGAAACCACCATAAATGTTTCTGCTTTTTCATTAATGCATTTATTAACAATAAATGTTTAAAGCAATTTATTTTTAATATCAGGATAAGTCAGGGATTTTTGAGAGAAAAGTAAAGAGGAATACATGTAGGGAGTGAAGCAGTGAGAAAAGTCTAAATATATAGTTCAATTATTCCAGTGAGCAGAGAAAATGGAGACCTTGATGTGCTTCATACTAAGTATAAACTACATTAATTAGAGCTTTTAAGCATTGAACAATCAAGTTTACATCAATCAAGTTTATACATAAAATACTCTTAAAGGCAACAACACTTTAATTTTTACTGTATTCATCTTTATCAACTACTGTCTTTATTCATAATTCCCTCTATTTAAAGCCCAAAGCTTTCCCAACAACTGTTCTTGGCAAGAGAACTCTTGCTAATTTTCTGCAATTCTCATTATCCATCATTCTTAGAACTAAAACCTTTAAAAGAAATCTTTGGAATCACTTTTAAAACATGCTTATGCTTGCCAAATACTGTCCTATTCTATTTTAATATGTTTGAATAGATTTGCTTTGGGAATAATTATGTTTAAGAAACTGCCAAAGCAAGAAGGAAGTTGTACACCACTATAGAGATCGCTCAGATTGTTGTGTGGGGATCTCTGTCATATAAACTTCGTTATGGATCTTCGGGTTTCACTATGATCATCCAAAAATACATTTGACTTATACATTCATATTTAAAAGAAAAGTTTGCAATAAAGGGCCATGCATTGCTTGACCTTAAGAAATAGTGCCTCTTGCATGAATCCAGGTAACCTCTGGCTTTTAACCGGTATGTTATATAACAAACCGGAATAAGCTTTGCTAAGGAGCTTCAATTTTACTAATGTCCAGTTGTTTCCAACCTGGTGAACACTAGGTTTCCTTCCTAAATAAATTTCACCCCAAAAAAATCTTAAACAGCTAAATTATAAGACTTTGTGGTATCACTGGCTATAAATCTCAATAATGACCACCTCTGGACTTAGTTTAGAGAACTGGAGTATATCTGATAACTAGGAATAAAGAGCTAATAAAAACTGGCTTTGTAAATGTTAAAGGTTGGGTTAGCAATTGTCCACAGCATAAGCATGCAATCCGCTGTGTAACTCCTAAGGTTTACTTTACTTTTGCTACTGTTCTTTTTTCTTTTTAAAAATAAATTAATAGATTAATAAAAACACAACCACCCAGTTGCTATAGGGAAAGCAGGATTTGGGCTCTAATGGTGACCATAAAATACTATGAAGAAATGCTTTCGTTCACTCCTAGGAATACATTTAAAATTTAAAAGAAACATAAACATAGATCATGTAAGTAAGGATTTTGGTTACATTTCTAAAGTAGGATATTCAATGTTATAGTTTGTATTTTGACTGAAACAGATTGATATTAGTCAGAATAAACATTAGGATTTGGGGTAGGAAGTCTATAACATAGACCTCTAATCAGGTTCAGACCCAGACAGTATCTGCAAAGGGAAACGGTTGGTGGAAGTGACTGACAGGTGACTCCTGTGGCACTCTGCACTGCTTACATGGCATTTACTAAAAATGCCTGTACCAAAAAAAAGATGTGGGACCCAAAGGCCAATTACATCTACCCATGACTCTCATCCAATTGCCCATCCTCATCTACTTACTGCTGTGGGCTTCCTTCTTCTACCCCACATACATAACCTAATTGTTCCCCTTCCCTCTCTCTCTCCCATTCATTAAACTAAGTCCTGGGCCAGGTGCAGTGGCTCACGCGTGTAATCCCAACACTTTGGGAGGCCCAGACAGGCGGATCACTTGAGCTCAGGAGTTCAAGACAAGCCTGGGCAACATGGTAAAACTCTTTCTCTACAAATACAAAACAATTACCCGGGCATGGTGGCAGGCACGCCGGTAGTCCAAGCTACTCGGGAGATTGAGGCAGGAGGATCAGTTGACCCTGGGAGGCAGAGATTGCAGTGAGTCAAGATCGCGCCACTACACTCTAGCTTGGGCAACAGAGTGAGACCCTGTCTCATCAACAAACAAACAAATAGCTATGTCCTGTATGGCTGGGTGCAGTGGTTCACACCTGTAATTCCAGCACTTTGGGAGGCTGAGGTGGGAGGACTGCTTGAGCCCAGGAGTTCAAGACCATCCTGGGAAACATAGTGAGAACTCATCTCTACAAAAAATCAAAAAATTAGCTGGATGTGATGGCTCATGCCTGTAGTCCCAGTTATTCCAGAGGCTGAGGCAGAATGATCATTTGAGCCCAGGAGGTTGAGGTTGCAGTGAGCCATTATTGTGCCACTGCACTCTAGATTGGAAATCAAAGCAAGATCCTGTCTCAAAAGAAAAAAAAAAAAAAAAAACTACATCCTATAGAACCTGCCATCCTTGTTAATCAAACTCTCTACATCTTAACATCAGAAACTCTTCCTTACAGCCACCCCATTCCTTGAAACTTGGCTCTCTTACTTAAAATTCTTCCCCCTGTGAACCTCTTACCTATATAATTCAGAGGGCGATAAGCAAGCTTCCTCTTGCCTCCCCCTTGCTTACAGAGTACATTACTCCATACTCATGGCATCATTCCTTTAGTTTGATATCATCTGGAGATACCAGCTTTTACCCATCCTCATCATGGTTATCTATCCATCTCTTGGACATTTGCCTTCATTCGTTTGGGTCACTGGTGGCCTCTCCATCTCATCTCCTGCCATCATTTGATGAAATCTGAACACACCATCTCATAGTTCTTAGACTTCTTATCTGTAGTGACCTTTACCATCCGTTGTCATCACTATCAAACACCAGTCTCTGGTCACTTATTGCCCATTGGCTGAAAAGTTTGAAATTTGGCTTTCAAACTTGTTCTCTATGCCAACACTTGCCATGGTACCTGAAAATTCTATCATCCACATGCAACATCCACCCCAATCCAGAAACCTAGATTGCTGAGTCCCAAAACTCCTTTAAGGATCTTCACCTCCACTGTTGTTTCCCCACCTCCTCTATAGTGAGAATAGGATCTGTTCTCATATACTGCTTCATCCCTGACACATAATAGCCCTCTCTCATTTTTCAGCTCCATAACTTCTACTACATAGCTCTTTAAGACCACTACTCTCTCTTTTTTTTTTAAGACCTCTACTCTCTCTTTTTTTTTTTTTTTTAGGAGACGGGAGTCTCACTATGTTGCCCAGGTTGGACTGCAGTGGCTATTAACAGGCGTAATCATGGTGCAATGCAGCCTTGAACACCTGGGCTCAAGTGATCTTCCCACTTCAGCCTTCTGAGTAGCTGGGCCTATAGGCATGCAGCACTGCACTCAGCTAAAGACCATTACTCTTTTGACCCTGCCCTCAGTTTCTCAAAGCCCTTACCAGTCCTTACCTGCACTTTCCCTCTGATGTCTGAACACCATATTGATTCATGGAACCTATTCTCTCATCAGCCCTCTCAATTTCTTCCCAACCTGGCTTTTTGCCATAAATGACCTACCTACAAAGCTCTAAATCCAGGACCAATCTCGCAAACTGCTTTCTTCATTCCTGCATGTAGGAAGCTGAGAACAGTTGTGGTAAAACCATACTGATAAAAAATTAAAGTCGTTACAAACTCTTCAGTGCTACTCCACAAACCTCCACTTGTCTTCCTTCATCTGACTCTCCACTTACCCTAAATGCTCATTTCAAAGTTTCATGACTCTCAAGACCCCTATCACAATCCTCTCTATATGGGTGACCTTGCTCCTACATCCCTTAGAAAATCAGGGTCATCTAGGAAGCATTCTCTCACACTGCCCTGGGTGTGCACATCAGCCCTTTCCTTCCAGTTTGAGAAAGAATAAATAATTTCTTCTCCCATTTAAGACTCACAAAGAGCCTCTACCTATGTTTTGATCTCTATCTCTCCATATTTTTAGGCCAATAATTATCCTGTCTTTCCTATACTGTCAAGCACTTCATCTCTACTTTCTATCTACCCATGTTTCCTTAACTTAAATTTATTTAAATACTTATTTTCCTTTAAAAAACTCCAGAATTTCCTTGACTGTGAACCTTATTTCTAGCCTCTTCTCCACTTCCCTCTATAGGCCCAATGTAAAGTGGTATTCTTCAGGGCAGAAATGTGTTTGTTTTGTTCACTGACATACCATTAACATCTAGAACAAGGCCTGACATGTGATAGGAGCTCAATAAATAACCGTTGAATACATGACCGTTCTCCTCAAAAGAATATACCATCTCTACTTCCTCACCTCCTCTTCACTCTTTCAGCCCTCTCTCTGTAAGCTGGTCCACAGACCCACACTCCCATTAACTCTAACCTGCCAAATCCAATGAATAGTTCTCAGTCTTCACCTTACTTAAACCTCTGCTATGGTTTGACTGTCCCCTCCAAAACTCATGTTAAAATTTAAATGCCACTGTGATGGTATTAAGAGATAGGACCGGAACCTTTGAGAGATAATTAGGCCATGAGGGCTCTGCCCCCATGAATGGATTAATGTCATAATTGCAGAAGTGGTTTGGTTATCATGAATGGGTTGTTATAAAAGCAAGTTCGGCCCTCTCTTGCTCACTTACTCTTGTCTTCTCTTGCCCTTCTGCCTTCCACCATGGGATGATGCAGCAAGAAGGTTCTCAACAGAAGCCAAGTCCTCAACCTTTGACTTCCTACCCTCCAGAATTGTTAGAAATGAATTTCTTTTCTTTATAAATTACTCCGTGTGTGGTATTCTATTACAGCAACACAAAATGAAGAAAGACAGAAAATTGGTACCAAGAGTAGGATTGTTACTACAAAAAATAACTGAAAACGGGGCCGGACGCAGTGGCTCACACCTGTAATTCCAGCACTTTGGGAGGCTGAGGCAGGCGGATCACGAGGTCAGGAGATTAAGACCATCCTGGCTAACACAGTGAAACCCCGTCTCTACTAAAAAATAAAATACAAAATATTAGCCGGGCGTGGTGGCGGGCATCTGTAGTCCCAGCTACTCGGGAGGCTGAGGCAGGAGAATGGCGCAAACCCGGGAGGCGGAGCTTGCAGTGATCCAAGATCGCGCCACTGCACTCCAGCCTGGGCAACAGAGCAAGACTCTGTCTCAAAAAAAATAATAACTGAAAATGTGGAACTGGGTAATGCGTAGGGGCTGGAAGAACCTGGAAGAGCAGATTAGAAAAAGCCTAGATTGCCATAAATGGAGTATTAAGGATGATTCTGATGAGGGCTCAGAAGAAGAGACGCGCTATGAGGAAAGTCTGAGGCCTCTTAGGGATTGCTTAAGGGGTCATGATCAGAATGTTGGTATAAACATAGACATAAAGGCCATTCTGATGAGGTCTCAGGTAGACAAGATAAATATCTTATCGTAAACTGGAGTAAACGCCATCCTTGTTATGAAGTGGCAAAGAATGTGGCTGAATTGTGTGCATGACCTAGGGCTTTATGGAAGGCAGGATTTAAGAGCAATGAACTAATGAACCAGGATATTTGGTAGAAGAAATTTCTAAGCAAAATCTCAAAGTGTGGCTATTTTTAACCATATATACAGTAGGATTTGAAAAGAAAGAAATGAGTTAAAGATGAAATTTACAATTTAAAAACAAGTACAACAGGGACTGGGCGTGGTGGCTCACACCTGTAATCCTAGCACTTTGGGAGGCCGAGGCGGGTGGATCACAAGGTCAGGAGTTCAAGACTAGCCTGGCCAAGATGGTGAAACCCTGTCTCTACTAAAAATACAAAAAGTTAGCTGGGCGTAGTGGTGGGCACCTGTAATCCCAGCTACTCGGGAGGCTGAGGCAAAGAATTGCTTGAACCCGGGAAGTGGAGGTTGTAGTGAGCAAGACTGCACCACTGCACTCCAGACTGGGTAACAGAGTGAGACTCCGCCTCAAAAAAATAAATAAATAAATAAATAAATAAAATAAAAGAAGCACAACAGAAAGATTTTTTAATTTTTCAGCTTGGCCACGTACAGAATGCCCCAACGGTGTGGCCAAGCAACCCTTTGCTACAGAGATTCATACTAACAAAAGGAATCACCAAGACAACGGAGGAAGACCCCAAAGGCATTTCAGAGATCTTTGCGGCTGTCCTCCCACTACAGACCCAGAGCTACAGGAGGGAAGAATGGTTTTGGAGGACAGACCTGGGGCACACTCCACAGGCTATCTGCCCAGAGTTTCTTCTCCCTGCATTCCAGCCCAGTGATCCATGGTCACCCAGCCATGGTTCAAGGGAGCCCAGGTGTGGATCGAGCTGCCGCTCCACAAAATCCATGCCATAAACCTTGGTGGTATCTACATGGTGCCAATTCTGCAGGTGTGCAGAATATGAGAGTTGTGGGGACATAGCTAACTCTATCTAGATTTCAAAGGATCTCACAAACAGCCTGGGTGCCCAGGCAGAGACTTGTCAGAGGGGTGGAGCCACCACAGAAAGCTCCTACCAGGGAAATGCCAAGCAGAAATGTGAGGTTGGAGACAGCACAGAGAGTCCTCAATAGGGAAATGCATAGTGGAAATATGGGACTGGGACCATTACCATGACTCCAGAACTGTAGAGCTCCCAGCTTACAGCATCAGCCTGGGAGAGCTGCAAGTAGGAGACTCCAACCTGTGAGTTACTGAGTGCACTGAACCCAACAAAGCCATAGAAGTAAGGGTGCCTGAGGCCTTGGAGGCCAAATCTCCATCCCAGTGTGCCCAGGATGCAGGATATGTAGTCAGAGGAGATTATTATTTAGCTTTAAAACATAATGATGTTTTCCCTGAAGGGTTCTGGACTTAGTGGGGATGAGTTATCCCTTCTTTCTTGGTTATTCCTCCCTTTTGGAATGGGAATGTCTAACCTATGCTATTTTGATAGCATATAACTTGTTAATTTCACAGGCTCACAGCTGGAGAGGAATTCACATTAGGATGAATCGTGCTTTGAGTCTCTCATCTATATCTGATTTAAATGAGACTCTGGGATTTGGAGTTCATTCTGGTATGAGTTAAGACTTCTGCGGTGTCATGTGCCTATAGTCCCAGCTATGTGGGAGACTGGGGTGGGAGAATCGCTTGCACCCAGGAGGTTGACACTGCAGTGAGATGTGATCATGCCAAAAAAAAAACTTTTGGGTGTGTTCACCATTGTTCCATCTGTAAGGGCACACCCTTCTATATAGAAGTACCTTGCCCTGCTGAGAATTAAAAAGAAAATTTTATATTCGAGTGCTATTCCTTTTGCAGCAATGAAACTTTATATATAACAATTTGGGGGCTCCTCCGGGATTACATTCCCCTCCAGGGGTGGTCTCTGGTTCTCTCTCTGGTGAGGAGGTGCACCCCGCCCTATTGTGGCTGTCTCAGGGGTGAGAAATCAAGACCCACCCAGTGGGAGGAATAACCCAAGCTCTCAGCAACACGGGGGGAAAAAAAAAGGTGGCCAGCAACCCAGCTTAAAGGATCCTCACATACTGCGGCAACGACTCTGTGCACAGACCAAGGAAGGAGAAGCTGTGGGAGCTGGTAAAGTACTTCCTTGGTGGTCAAATTCTGGAGGGCTAAATGTGTGTGTGCGTGAATGATCACCAACAACCCTGCTTGTGATGTTGCATGGATGGTAACAAGTCCTACTGCTGGACAGAGTGAATGGGTCCTCTCCGCAGTTCCATAGCTACCTCATATGGCTTAGGGCAGATCCTGCCATGGGATTTATGCCAGCACACCAACACTAAGAGGGGCCTAATTCTCCCTTAGGGGAGCAGCCAGAGAGGACAGCAGGAGTGGGAAGTGTGCAAAGGGCCTTCAGAGGGGGGAAGGGGGAAAACAGGTCAACCTCGCAGGACAAGCAAGGTAAGACACCCCCTGGTTTGAGGGGCTGAGCCTTGCGGGACAGGCAAGGCAAGACATCCCTGGTGTGAGGGGTTGAGCCTTCTGGGACAGGCAAAGCGAGACTTCCCTGGTGTTGAGGGGTTGAGCCTTCTGGGACAGGCAAGGCGAGACATCCCTGGTTTGAGGGGTTGAGCCTTCTGCTAATTTCAAGGCTTGAACCTCACACAACCCGCCCCCTTTCTTCTTAGGAGAAGAAAAGAGTAGCTCCACTCCCACCAGTCCCTCCCCTAGGGGAAGAGGAAAGAGAGGGGAGAACAGCAGCAGAAGCGGCTGGCAGAGGCAAGGAAAGACCAGCAGAGAGAGAGAGACAGACAGAGACAGAGAGACAGACAGAGAGGAGAGAAAAAGAGAGAGGAGAAAGAGAGGGAGAGAGAGAAGAGGGAGAAAAGAGAGAGGGAGAAGGGAAAGAGAGAGGGGGAAAGAGAGCGGGGAAAGAGAGAAAGGAAAGAGAGGAAAAGAGGCAAGGAGAGAGAGGAAGAGACAGAAAGACAAAGAGGGAGTCAAAGAGAGAAAGTCAAAGAGAAAGAAAGAGATATACAAGTAGTTAAGAAAAATAAAACAGTATACCCTATTCCTTTAAAAGCCAAGGTAAATTTGGAACCTATCCTTGAAAATTAAAGGTCTTCTCCGTGAACCTATAACACTCAATACCACTTTGTTGTCAGTGTAAACAAGGGCGTAGCCCGAAAGCACTGAGGCCACTGACAACCTGTAGCCTTCCTATCAAAAATCCTTAACCCAGTAACCCGTGGATGGCCCAAATACATTCAATCTGTAGCAGCAATGCCTTTGCTAACAGAAGAAAGTAAAAAAATTACTTTTAGAGGAAATCTCATTGTGAGTACACCTCACCAGTTCAGAACTATCCTAAATCAAAAAAAAAGAAAAAAAAGCAAAAAGGTAGCTTACTAATTCAAAAATCTTAAAGTATGGGACTATTCTGTTAGAAAAAGATGATTTAACATTAACCACTGATAATTCCCTTAACCCAGCAGGTTCCATAACATGGTATCTAAATCTTAATTAATTACCATACAAAGGTCTGACCAGACCTAGGAGGAACTCCCTTCAGGACAGCACAATAGATGGTTCTTGCCGAGTGACTGAGGGAAAAAGACACAATAGGTATTCAGTAATTGATAGGGAAACTCTAGTAAAAGCAGAGTTAGGAAAATGGCCTAATAATTGGTTTGCTCAAACATGCAGGAGCGGTTTCCACTCAGCCAAGCCTTAAAGTACTTACAGAACCAGGAAGGAACCATCTATACCAATTCTAAGTTAATTTGGACTAAACAAGGTCTTATTAACAGCAAAGGATAATTGAAATCCCAAACTTACAAGGTTTTCAACAAAAGTTTGCTAAAAGTGAACAGTGTAACATGTATTATCCTAACTTCTAATCTTATGGCCTTAGGCAATCTAGTCCACAGACATGAAGGAAGTTCCCTTTGGAAAAGAATGGTTATCACCTTTAGGAAAAAAAAAAAGGAGGGGGAGGATTTATGTAAACAGAATGTTATATGGTAAATTCTTGTCCTGAAATAACTGGTTGTTTAAAGAAAGGGGTGTTTGCAATAAGTCAGAAAGTTGAGGCATGCCAAAGAATTGTCTGTGAAACAAAAAAAAAATGTGTCTTATAAAATGGAATTTATGCAAGAAATACTGTATAATTTAAAAGTAATTAGGCCTCCTGAATGTAAAACTATTGAAGAAATAGTTTATGTGCAAGGTGTATAAGGAAAGTAAAATATACTTTCAGTAAAAGGATTATAAGGAGGCATAAGAATGTGGATTTTTACCTACATTAAAAGGATAAAAAAATTTGTTTTGAAAGTTTAAGCAAGTTTTAAAATGTTAACTGTAAAGGAAACTCTGTATGTAAACATATTGGCTAAGGTTAAAAGGGTATCAGCCAGCTTTTCTGTGAACTGGGCATTAAAACAAAAACACAACGGGTTTTTCTTAAAGCACTAACCTGCTCTTTAAAAAAAATTATAAAAGGTTAAAAAGAGTCTATAAAAATCTTACCTTATGGTCAGACATTAAAAATTGAATAAATATGTCTAAAAGTTTTATTCAAACTAAGTTTAAAATTAATAACACACTAATATAAAGGTGAAATTTAGTTTATCTGGTATAAAAATCACACAGGAAGCATTGTCAAATATAAAATAGTGTTTGGCTTTCTTTGGTCTAAAAACTAATAAAAATAGGTGCTAAAGGAAATTTCTCAGTAAGGCACCAAGCACTATAAAGTCCACTGCTGATGTCTCCACATTTAAAACAAAAGGTGAATTTCTTAGTAATTATATACTTGGTTTATCTTCCACTTTCCTTTCCCTCAAAACTAAAAGTCTTTTAGCACATGTACCACCCCTAGAATTTCCAGTAAACCAGCACCAGCCTGAAGATCATGTTCTCATCGAAGGGTGGAAAGAAGGAAAACTCGAGCCAGCCTGAGAAGGACCCTACCTTGTGCTGCTAACCACTACTGTTCATATAGCGAAAAAGGGATGGACTCATCACGCCCCAGTCAAGAAAGCACCACCCCCTCCAGAGTCGCAGGCCATAGTCCCAGGGGAAAACCCTACCAAACTAAAGCTAAGAAAAATTTAAGTCTTACATCTGTCTATTACTCTTTCTTCTTTCCTTACTCTATTGTTAACCATTTATTATTAACATAACCAAGTCAATTTCGCCTCAAACTACTGCATTTAATGCTTGCCTTGTCAAACCCTGTGGGGACTTGCCAAGTCAAAGACAGCTCTCTACTTCAGAAAAGTACCTCTGTCCCTCCTGACTCTCCTCAGACTGGGCATTAGTAAATTGGGACCATTTAATCTGGGGACATTTCGATAAAGACCCCAGTGTCAACCAGGAGTCTTGCCCCCCAATGTAGACCTTTATGCCATAGTTGGTCCAGTGTTCTGTGGACCACTAAAGAGCAAGGATGGACTGCCCCAACTGGTTTTTGCAATTTCGTAAAACCATACATTCATTTTACTAGAGGATCATAGAAGTTAAAGACTTAAAACAAACTTTGGCAATTAAGACAGGATACCAAGATGCAACTGCCTGGTTGGAATGGATCGAATATTCCGTCCGCACGTTTAACAAAGGAATTGTTCCGCTTGTGCGCACAGCAGGCCAGAGGCCCAGACTGTCCCCTTTCCACTAAGGTGGTCCTCCAGTCGACCAGGCATGGACTGCATGGTAGCTCTTTTCCAGGATTCTACAGCCTGGAGTAGTAGGCTGTAGTACAGGGAGGAAACTTAGCATTCCTTGGAGACCTGAAGGGATGCAGTGAGCTTAAGAATTTTCCAAAGCTTACCAATCAGTCAGCCCTTACTCATCCCTGAGCAGATGTGTAGTGGTATTATGTTGGACCTTTACTGGACACTCTGCCAAGTAACTGAAGTGGCACTTATGCTTTAGTCCAATTGGCTATCCCTTTCACCCTGGCATGCCATCAACCAGAAGGAGGAAAATTAAGACATCATAAAACGAGAGAAGCCCCTTATGGGTCTTTCGACTCTCACTTCTATTTAGATGCAATTGGAGTCCCACGGGGAATACCAGATCAATTTAAAGCCTGAAATCAAATAGCTGCAAGATTTGAGTCAATATTTTGGTGGGTGACAGTTAATAAAAATGTAGATTGGATAAACTACATCTATTACAACCAACAGTGATTTATTAACTACACTAGAGATGCTGTTAAAGGAATAGCTGAACAATTAGGGGCTACTAGCCAGAATGGCTTGGGAAAATAGGATAGCCTTAGACATGGTATCAGCAGAAAGAGGAGGAGTCTGCGTCATGATTAAAACTCAATGTTGCACCTTCATCCCAAACAACACCGCCCTTAATGGAAGTATAACAAAGGCATTGCAAGGTCTGACTGCTCTATCCAATGAGTTAGCCAGCAACTCAGGGATTAAATGACCCCTTTATAGGATGGCTAGAAAAGTAGTTCGGAAAATGGAAAGAAATAGTAGCCTCAATTCTTATTTCTCTCACAGTCATAATGGGTGTATTTATTCTTGTTGGGTGCTGTGTCATACCATGCATCCATAAGTTGATGCAGAGGCTCATAAAAACGGCACTTACTAAAACCTCCCTTAACTATCCTCCTCCACCTTATCCAGAGAAGCTTCTGCTTTTAGAAAATCAAGCAAAACAACTAAGCTAAGACATGTTAAAAAAAAAAAAAAAAAAGTTTGAAAAGAAAGCTGTAAGGAAATACAAGGGGAGGGGTTATTAGATATGAGTTCTAAATTTCAAAGAATTAATATGTCAGTGTGTTCAATTCTTTTCCTTCTACTTTTAAACTTAACTTCCTTGTAAAGCAATCTTTTTCAATTACCTGCTCCACCCTAACTCATTTACCCATTACCTGCTACCTGCTCTGCCCTGATTCCCGCCAAAGCACTCACCCTGTCATTCTCTTTAAATTAGCCAATCGGAATTAGTTTAGCGGTCTAACCCTAGCCAATAGGGGAACAACACAGCAGCAGAGGCCACGTGCTTCGGGGATAAGAACCCCTTCCCGTCCCTTGTCCAAGTGTGCACTCACCATTGTTCCATCTGTAAGGGCGCACCCTTCTGTATAGAAGTACCTTGCCTTGCTGAGAATTAAAAAGAAAATTTTTAAATTAAAAAAAAAAAAACTTTTGGAGTCATTAAGGTAGAATTAATATACTTCATATGTGAGAAGGACATGGGTTTCAGGGCATCAGGAACAGCGAGTTATGGTTTGGATGTCCCCTCCAAAACTCATGCTGAAATGTGATTGCCACTATGATGGTATTAAGAGGTGGTGGGACCAGGACTGGTGAGAGGTGATTAGGCCATAAGGGCTCTGCCCTCATGAATGGATTAATGTTAGAGTGGGTTGTCATAAAAATGAATTTGGTTCCCTCCTGCTCTCGCCCTCTTGTTCTCTCAAACTTTCTTGCCCTTCCACCTTCTGCCATGGGGCAACTCAGCAAGAAGGACCTCGGCAGACGCAGGCCCTTCAACCTTGGGCTTACCAGCCTTTGAGAACTGTAAGAAATCAATTTATTTTCATTATGAACTACCCAGTCTGTTAGAGCAACACAAATTAGACTAAGATAAACTCTCTTTAGCAAGACACTATCACCCATATTCTCCTTCTTGGAAGACAATTTTTTCCTTTCCTTCCCTAACTCTACACCTCTCTCACCTCTATGGACATGCCTTCTCAGTTTCCTTTGCCAGATCTGCTTATCCTGCTCCCACACTAAATGATGCTATTTCTCTAGATTTGGCTCTCAGCTCTCTGTCCTTCATCATTCTACATGTTCTCCCTGGGTTTCCTAATCCACATGTGTGGCTTTAATTACCATCTTTATGTTGATCATACCAAAAAGGTCTATCTACAGCCCTAGACTTCTCTTCTGAACTCTACACGCAATATAAGAAGAATAACCACCACTGATGTTTGAGGGTTTATGTTCCAAGAAACAATTCCAAGCTCTTTGCATGTATTTAAATTCATTTAGTCCTCACAACCAACCCACAAAAAAGGTATTAATTATCCCCATTGTACAGATGAGGAAGCCAAGACACAAAAAAAAGAAAGCAACTTAATCCAAGGTTATTACACAGCCAGCTACTAAGTGGTAGAGCTGATTCATAGTGATATGAGTACCCTTTTCATAAAACAGCTTTATTAATAAATCACACACTAAATGAAAATTCACTCATTTAATAATATCATGGTTTTTAACATATTCACAGCATTGTGCAACCATCACCACAATCTAACTCTAAAACACTTTCATCACCCCCAAAAGAAACCCAACCGAGTACATATGAGGAAGCACTGGTATTAGTACTTTTTTACTTTGATTTTAGAAACTGAAACTTTAAGATAATTACATTTTTAAAAATTCAAACATATGTTAAACTGATTAAGACAAACTTTTTTTACAGCATACATATATTGGTTTTACACTACAAAAATATTTTTATGTGCTTAAAAAGGGAGCTTTCTAAATAAGCTGATCTCATAGAAGTAGAGAGCAGAATAGCGGCAACTACAGGCTGGGAAAGGTAGGCAGGAGGGATGGGGAGAGTTTAGTTAATGGATTCAAAATTAGTGCTAGACAGGAGGAATAAGTTACAGTGTTCTACAGCACTGTAGGGTGACTACAATTAATAATTTATTCCATATTTTCAAATAGCCAAGAGAAAATGTTGACTATTCTCAACACAAAGAAATGATAAATGTTTAAGGTGATGGATATGCTAATCACCCTGATTTGATCATTACACATTGTATACATGTATTGAAATATCACTCTATACCCCATAAATACATTATGTGTCAATTAAAAGTTGTTATAAAAAAAATTAAATGAACTTTCCACCAGGATTAGATTTACCCATGTTATGTCAAATTCAAACAAAAAAGAGCTAAGTATTCCTACAACTAGACCAATATTGCAGCCTTAATGTGTTACCAGAAAGCAGACATATTCAACCCTCACGTAAACAGTAAAAAAGAGAAAACCTTTATGAAACTGAATGAAGGATGACATCTCCTTACAAACACAATTTTGCATAATGCATTTGTGTCTAGTTACATGGAAAATGGAACCAATTGTTTAAAGCCAGAAGGGTATATAAATGACAATTTTCTACAATATATATGGCACAAATGAAGAGAAAGTGCTTAACAAAAGAAAATGGAAAAGGCTTTCTTTCAAACAGAATAGAGTTCATTAGACTTTTCGTGACTATAATTAGAAAAGATACTTCTATGTTGCTTTAGGTAGAGAGATGCAGCAAGAGTAAAACTGCACCATTTATGCCAACTCTCCTTGCATAGTGACTGCAACTTACCAATGAATTATTTCCAATCTAATTTACCATTTGAGGATTTGAAATAGAATAGAAAATTTTAAAAAATAGATATACAGGTTTTAAGAGATAGAAGAAAGGAATCCCCTTGAAGAAAAGCACGTATATCTAATTTTACAAAGCAGAGTATTTTCAAATGCCTGTTTCTGGGTCTCATATATCCTGTACCTCATTTGAGGTTCGAAATGTGTTACTTCAAAATAAGCCAGATTCAGGCTGGGTGCGGTGGCTCACACCTGTAATCCCAGCACTTTGGGAGGCCAAGGCAGGTGGATCACCTGAGGTCAGAAGTTCAAGACCAGCCTGGTCAACATGGTGAAACTCCATCTCTTCTAAAAATACAAAAATTAGCCGGGTATAGTGGTACACATCTGTAATCCCAGCTACTCGGGAGGCTGAGGCAGAAGAATCGCTTGAACCCGGGAGGCGGAGGTTGCAGTGAGCCGAGATTGCACCACTGCACTCCAGCCCAGGCAACAGAGCGAGACTCCATCTCAAAAAAAAAAAAAAAAAAAAAAAAGCCAGATTCAGATCCCGCAGCTCCTAATAACCTTGAAACCATCACTGGTGTGAATGAGCAGCTCTATTTCCCTCTGAGATCAAAGCATGAGGAAGGTTAATTCATGCCCTGAATTACCCCTGTAGATTCTTTGCTCAAGTCAATAATCATTTATCAAGCATTTCTCTGCCCCATGCCCCAGACTCTATATTGTGTCTTGTGGACCAGAGAGGAAGAAGTAGGAGAGGAGAAATACATCTAATGGGACACAGAATATGGGACTGTGATAAGTAGTACGGCAGCCTTAACAAGACTGATCTGTTTTTAGACCAAGTATCCCAAATTTTTGTTCTAGAAAACATACAGTTCAGCTGCAAATATGATATGACTCACATGAGAAAGAGATTAGTTTCAAAGGAAATGGAAAGAAGGAAAAGAGTAGATCTGAGAAGCATGAAGGTATTCCTTCACTCACTATTTCAATCATTTCATAAACATTTTAAATTAAGTACAAATATGACAGGTTCAGGAGATACAAATACTGATTTTGGCCAAGTTCTCAAGGAAGTCTCAATTTAGTGAACATAGTGAATGAATGTTGACATAGCCATGCTGACAAGTGGAGATAATAATATTAAAGAAATTAATAATAATATTTAACATTTATTGAAGACTTCCCAGGTGGAATTCAAAGCATTTCATACGTATTGACTCATTAAATCCTTGTAACAACTCTGTGACATAGGTAATTATTAGTTTCCCCATTTTACAGATGAGGACACTGGAGCACAAAGAGGTTATGTGGATTATCCTAGTTCAGGTGACTAAAAAGGACCGAAGCCAAAA
Source organism: Theropithecus gelada (assembly GCF_003255815.1). Taxonomy (NCBI): domain Eukaryota; kingdom Metazoa; phylum Chordata; class Mammalia; order Primates; family Cercopithecidae; genus Theropithecus; species Theropithecus gelada. The sequence goes on from NC_037689.1 coordinate 137,431,851, forward strand.
TTTGTATCTCAACGGACTGACTCTCAAGCCTGCATACCGAACACAGTATTACACTGTCTTAAACAAATGCACAAATCAAATTCATATAGTCCTAGATAAAAATCCTGTTACACACACACAAACACACACCCTTTTCATCCACAGTTCCTGGCTCATAACTTCCATAACCCTTGTCATAATCTGTTGTTATAATGTTGGGGCACTTTAGGCCTCAGGAAACAGCCCTCTCTGACCCTCTCCTGTCTCCCTTTCACCTGCCCAAGGGAAGACTCTTATCAACACACCCTCATTCCAAAAAGGGCCTGTCCCATACCCTAGGGGTAGAAATGCTACAGAGAGTAGACAAAAGTCTGAACAGACAAGCCTTGCTGGGTTTAGAGCATGAGTTTTTTGTCCAATCACATTTCTACATAGTTGTATTTACATAAAATACATAAAAACTCAAAAAGGGTTCAGAGGGCTTCTGGATAGCTGAACACATGTAGGTTCCTAGAGGGTGGTACACCCAGGGAGGTCATGGAAACTCCACTCTCCTTCCCCCATACCTCACCCTACACATTTCTTCATCAGTATCTTTTGTAATATCCTTTGTAATAAACCAGTAAATGTGTTTCCCTGAGTTCTGTGAGTTTCTCCGGCAAAGTAATCAAACCCAAAGAGAGGTTCATGGGAATCTCACTTGAAGCTCCTCGGTCAGAAGTTCCAGAGGCCCAGACTTGGAACTGGTGTCTGGGAGAGGGGGCAATTTTGGGGACTGAGCCCTCCGCCTGTGGGATCTGATGCTATCTCCAGGAAGATGGTGTCAGAACTGAATTAGAGGACAGAGCTGGTGTTCACTGCTTAGTGTATTGGACAAAAATCCCCACATTTTGTCATAGAAGTCTTCTATGTTGATTGTTGTTGTGTTGTTGGTGTGACAGCAGAGCTGATTTGAGAGTTTTTCCAAAACAAATCCTCACAGCAAAGTTATAACGTAGGTTTCATCATCCCCACTTTAAAGAGGAGAAAATAGAGGTAGAAAGGATAACTAAATCACTCAGTCTTCCACCTAAGCAGGAAGCAGAGCCACAGTACAAATCCAAATTGGCCTTAACTTTCTTTATATATTAGAAATGTCAGGTCTAACCACACTGGAAAAGCAAACCACTATGTATACAGTTCTTCCAGAGTAGCAGTATCACACTGAAAACATACTAGTGCTTTAAAAATGCCTTCGGCACATGGTATCTTGGGGGATAACTGCTCTAGCATCTGTTTCTGCATTAAGCACTTACAACAAAAACTAATAATTCTTGAAGACCAGCAACACACACTGCACTTTGATTTGTTCTAGTAAGAACAGAAACCCCCCAGAAGAGAAGATAAACAGGACATAGGACTTGCTTTACAGTTTTGTTGGTAATACAATTGGGTCTGCCAAAATTATACTATGTGCCACATAATGACTTGTTCAGGGAAAAGAATTCTATGTTACTTGTGGAATGTAATTTCAAAGTGATTTTATCTATTAATTCTACCACTTAGATAAACACATTTGTTTTTATCATTCCTGAGAACTATATTAAAATAGCATTCACAGGCCAGGCGCGGTGGCTCACACCTGTAATCCCAGAACTTTGGGAAGCCAAGGTGGGCAGATCACTTGAGGTCAGGAGTTCGAGACAAGCCTGGCCAACATGGCGAAACCCCATCTCTACTAAAAATACAAAACTCAGCTGGGTGTGGTGCCATGCACCTGTAGTCCCAGCTACCTGGGAGGCTAAGGAAGAAGAATCACTTGAACCCAGGGGGAGAAGGTTGCAGTGAGCTGAGATTGGGCCACGCACTCCAGCCTGAGTGACAGAGGGAGACTCTGTCTCAAAACTAAAATAAAATAAAAAATAAATGAAATGAAATAAAATAAAATAAAATAAAATAGCTTTCATCAGGGCAACATAGCAGCCCAAATGGTATGCCATTACTAAGATGCTTGATTCAAATTTAAACTGATGACACATACAAATGCTGCTCCACAGTTAGAGTAGAAACTAGGAACATTTTACTGATGGAAAGTACACTTCCAAAGAATGTTGAAGCCATAAGAAAAAAAATCTTAAAATATTTTTTAAGAATTAAGTATTAGTGGGCTGGGCGTGGTGGCTCACACCTATAACCCCAGCACTGTAGGAGGCCAAGATGGTTGGATTGCTTGAGCCCAGGAGCTTGAGACCAGCGTGGGCAACATGTCAAAACCTCGTCACTACAAAAAATACAAATATTAGCTGGACGTGGTGCTGCGTGCCTGTAGTTCCAGCTACTTGGTAGGCTGAGAGGTAGGAGGATCGCTTATGCCCTGGAGGTTGAGGCTGCAGTGAGCTGAGATCAAGTCACTGCACTCCACCCAGTCTGGGCAACAGAGCAAGACCCTGCCTCAAAAAATAAAAAAGGAAGAAAAAAGAAAAGAGTATCAGCAAAAGAAGTATTTTAGGATAACTGAAACATATGTGACCATGTTAAGGATCCTTCACACCTCTAATTTTTAGTTTATATATTACATATATATGTATAATATACATGTATAGTTTTACAGCTATTAATATTTAATTTGCTCATTTAATATACTTTACAGTACATTTTTAGGATTTAACTTCTTACTAATGGAACCACAAACCTCTGAACTTCAAGAAATCCATGGTTCTTTTACGTTTGTGTCAATTTTTGAAAGGTAGCAAAAACCTGACAATAAGACAAATTATCACCATTCAGGATGAATGACAACTGTACATTTTCTTGTTCCAGTGTGTGGCAGATATGGAAAGTGACAGTAAAAAAGATTTTAGATCAAAACACTGGCTCTGCTACTTACTAGCAAGGTATGTCATCTTTGCCAAGTTACTTAACCATTTTGTGCCTCAGTGTCCTTATATGTAAATTGGGACATACTATATTCCTATAAGGTTTAAATAAAATAACATACGCATAGTGTCTGCCCATAGTTGGCACTCTGTAAATGTTAATTTCCATCACCATCACCCACGCTCCCATTTTCTGAAAAGATGCTAAGGAAAAAGTATTAAATACTACTTTTGACAGATGGAGCTTAGTATACATACAGTTTTACTTTCCAAGAAACCAAGATGAGTAGTTTTCTGCCGTTTTTGCATCATATTACTGAAAACTGAAGATTTGTCTATCCTAACTAGATGTGAGTCTTTACAGGCCTAGACTAATTTCTTTCTTGGCTACAAAGATATAAGGCTCTAAAGCTGGTAAAAATGAAGCAAGGAGTTAAAAAGTGGAACAGATCCACTAGCTTAAGCACAGCCTGGAATACTACAACAGTATCCACATTCCATAGAAATTAAAGGAGCTTCTAGCCTTAGAACAGAAGTGCGCTTACTGGTCTAATCAAGGTCAAAACTCAAAAGTTCCCATTTTTAAAATGTTTAAGGCCAGGCACTGTGGCTCATGTTTGTAATCCCAGCACTCTGGAAGGCTGAGGCAGGATTGCTTGAGCCCAGGAATCCAAGACTAACATGGCGAGACCTCATCTCTACAAAAATTTAAATTTAAATTAAAAAAAATTAAACTGGCATGGTGGCACATGCCTGTGGTCCCAGCTACCTGGGAGGCTCAGGCAGGAGGATCACTTAAGCCCAGAGGGTCGAGGCCGTGATCATGTTACAGCACTCTAGCCTGGGCAACGGAGCGAGATTCTCAAAAAAAGAAAAACAGGATGTTTTAAGATTTTGTCCTTTAGGTATTGACATATCTAATTTAAATACAAACTGCTATATTATTTATCAAAAATCCAAAACACTAATTTAAAGACGACAAAACAGGCCGGACATGGTCGCTCACGCCTGTAATTCCAGCACTTTTGGAGGCTGAGGCGGGTGGATCACGAGGTTAAGAGATTGAGACCACCCTGGTCAATATGGTGAAACCCCATCTCTACTAAAAATGCAAAAAAATTAGCCGGGCATGGTGGCACATACCTGTAATCCCAGCTATTTGGAGGCTGAGGCAGTAAAACTGCTTGAATCCAGGAGGCGGAGGTTGCAGTGAGCAGAAATCATGCCACTTCACTCCAGCCTGGGTGACAGAGTGAGACTCTGTCTCAAAAAATGAATAAATAAATAAGTAAAATAAAGAAGACAAAACAATAGTTTTGAAAAATCTGCTTAAATTCCATTCAAACATTTATCTTACAAAGAATTATTTGATACTTTCAGGTGTGCACTACCAGGCCAGGCTCTGGAAATGCCAAGATAAACACATCTCTAAGGCCGACTTTCCAAGACAGGAATAAAAACAAGCAATACTTTTTGAATGTCTACTACATACCAAGTAATCTTGTAACATGTTATGTAGACCTATTTACTCTGTGCAGTAAAGATGACTATTAGTCCCATTTTAAAACAGAAAAGGGCCGGGCGCGGTGGCTGGTGCCTGTAATACCAGCACTTTGGGAGGCCGAGGCGGGCAGATCACAAGGTCAGGAGTTCGAGACCAGCTTGACCAACATGGTGAACCCCTGTCTCTACTAAAAATACAAAAATTAGCTGTGCGTGTTGGTGTGCACCTGTAATCCCAGCTACTCAGGAGGCTGAGGCAGGAGAATCACCTGAATCTGGGAGGCAGAATTTACAGTGAGCCAAGATCGTGCCACTGCACTCCAGCCTGGGTGACAGAGCAATACTCCATCTCAAAAAAAAAAAAAAAAAAAAAACAGAAAAGACTGAGACACAGAGAAATTATGTGATCTGCCCATGATCACACAGATAAAAAGCTACAGGAAGCCAGGCATCACGGCTCACGCCTATAATCCCAGCACATTGGGAGGCCAAGGTGGGCCGATCACTTGAGTTCAGGAGTCTGAGACCAGCCTAGACAACATGGAGAAACACTGTACAAAAAATAAAAAAAGTAGCTGGACATGGTAGCACACACCTGTAGTCCCAGGTACTCGGGAGGCTGAGGTGGGAGGACCACATTAAGCCTGTGAGGGCGAGGCTGCAGTGAGCAATAATTGTGTCACCACACTCCAGTATGGGTGACAGAAGAAGACTGTTTTAAAAAAAAAAAAAAAAAAAAAAAAGATGCCGGAAGAATCTGAAGTCTAACAGTCTGGCTCCAAACACTACACTCTTAACAACACACTGGCGAGGCATGGTGGCTTACGCCTATAAATCCAACACTTTGGGAGGCCGAGACAAGCAGATTGCTTGAGCACAGGAATTCGAGACCAGCCTGGGCAACATGGCAAAGCCCTGTCTCTACAAAAAATACAAAAAACATTACCCAGGTGTGGCAGTGTATGCCTGTAATCTCGGCTACTTGGGAGGCTGAGGTGGGAGGATCACTCGAGCCTAGGAGTTTGAAGCTTCAGAGAATTGTGTTTGCACCACTGCATTCCAGACTAGGTGACAGAGCAAGACCCTGTCTTCAAAAACAAAATAAAACAAAATATACTATCACAGGTAGCTGAATTTCAACAAATATTCACTAAGTGCCTACTACATACCTGGTATAATTTAGGCAGTGAGAACACAACAGTTTAAAAAAAGACAAAAATCCCTTCCCTCATAGCGCTTACATTCTAGTGGAAGGAGACAGACAATAAACAAGATAAGCAAAATCAGTAATAAGTGCCAAAGAGAACAATAAATCAAGGAAGGGGAATAGGAAGCATTGGGGGAGGTTGCAATTTTAGATAGCGTTACAAAGGAAGGCCTCCCTGAGAAGGACACATTATGACTAAAGGAGAGATCCCACTCCCATTCACACACAGAAAAATGCAATAGATTTCCCCATGACTGCAGTCTCCGAGAACTCACAATCCAGAAGAGAAGACAGGCACCCAAATAATAGATCATTATAGCACAGTGTGGTGAATATAACATCAGAGGAGCTACAGGCAAGTGTGAGGAAAAAGAGTGCCTAAGCCCAAACTCAGGGGTCAGCAGAGACTTCCTAGATGTGATGCTTGAAGCAAGCCTTTCAAAGATGAGTAGGGGTCAAATAGGCTAAGAAGTAAGAGGGAGGATCTGGCACAGAAGCTAGCATGCGCAAAGGCCCAAGGGCAGGAGATGGCATGGGGTGACTGAGTGACCTACAAGGAGTTCACCTATTGCTGAAAAAAACCATATAAGGAAAAAGACAGCAAGAGGCAAGGCTGGACAAGCCATACTGGGGCACATATGACTGTATTTACCTAGGTAGTAACTGTTGAGGGCCTGGATCAAAGCTGTAGCCATGAGTGGAGGAGGAGGAGATGGAGTTAAGAGAGATAAAAAAGAACTGAAAGGACTTAGAGGTCTATTGCTTAAATGACAGAGTAAATGGGGACATTATCACCTAGACAGGGAATACAGAAGAACCAGATTTATGAATGGAAATGATAATGAGCTGTTTTGGACACACTGCATATCTACAGCCAAAGGAATGAAATTGGACCTTTATCTTACACCACACATGAAAATCAACATAAAATGGATTAATGACTTAAATGTAACACCTGAAACTGAAACTCCTATAAGAAAACATAAAAATAAATCACTGGTTTTTTTTTTTTCATATAACCCCAAAAGTACAGGCAACAAAAGCAAAAAAACACAAGTAGGACTACACAAAACTAAAAAGCTTCTGCACAGTGAAGAAAACAATCAACAGAACGCATAGGTAACCTATGGAATGGGAGAAAATATTTGGAAACCATATATCTGACAAGGGGCTAATAGCTAAAATACATAAGAAATTCCTGGCCAGGCGTGGTGGCTCAAGCCTGTAATCCCAACACTCTGGGAGGCTGAGGCGGGTAGATCACCTGAGGTCAGGAGTTCAAGACCAGTCTCACCAATATGGTGAAACCCCATCTCTAATAAAAGTACAACAAAAAAAAAAATTAGCCAGGCGTGATGGCGGTGTGCCTGTAGTCCCAGCTACTCAGGAGGCTGAGACAGGAGAATTGCTTGAACCCAGGAGGTGGAAGTTGCAGTGAGTCAAGATCATGCCACTGTACTCCAGCCTGGGTGACAGAGCCAGACTCTGTCTCAAAAAAAAAGAAAAAAGAAATTCCTACAACTTAATAGCAAAAAACCAAATAGCCCAATTAAAAAACAGACAAAGGAACTGAATAGACACTTCTCCAAAAAAGACATACAATGGTCAACAGGTAAATGAAAAGGAACTCAACATCACTAACCATCAAGGAAATGCAAATCAAAACCATAATGAGGTATTGCTTCAGACCTGATAGAATGGATATTATCAAAAACATCAAAAAAAGTGTCAGAGAGGATGTGGAAAAACTGCAACCCTTGTAACACTGTTGGTGGGAATGTAGAATGGTGTGGCTGCTATGAAAACCAGTATGGTGGTTCCCCAAAAAATTAAACATGGAATTACCATATGATCCAGCAATCCCACTTCTGGGTATATCACCAAAAAATTAAAATCAGAATCTTGAAGACATATCTGTACTTCTATATTCATTGAAGCAGTATTCACAACAGCCAAGACAAGGAAGCAACCCAAATGTCCATTGACAGATGAATGGATAAAGAAAATGTGGTATATTCACTATCTGATTGAACTGGAACCTGTCTGGTTAATTTATTACCTGATTTGATGAATCAAGGAAACCAGGAGTTTAAACAAATATTTACATTTAATATCATAACATAACAGTGCTTTAAATATTATAGCATTTGTACCCATAATATATGTTAATATTTCCTATGTTAAATAATAATGATAGCTGAAGTGTTTATGAATAGAATCATATGATGTTTAGAAATTGTTTAAAATTAGTTCTGGGGGGCAGGCACGGTGGCTCACGTCTGTAATCCCAGCACTTTGGTAGGCCAAGGTAGGTGGATCGGTTGAGGCCAGTTCAAGATTAGCCTGGCCAATGTGGCGAAACTCCCTCTCTACTAAAAAATACAAAAAAAATAAATAAATAGCTGGGTATGGTGGCACATGCCTGTAATTCCAGCTACCAGGGAGGCTGAGGCACAAGAATCGCTTGAACCTGGGAGGCGGAGGTTGTAGTGAGCTGAGATCATGCTACTGCACTTTAGCCTGGCCGACAGAGAAACACTCTGTCTCAAAATAATAATAATAATATAATAAAATAAGTTCTGGGAAGGTGAAAGTGGGAAATGAAGAGATAATAAATAAAACCAGACTGGCAAAAAAAAAAAAAAGAATATGTGATATATTCATACAATGGAATATTATCTGGTCTTAAAAAAGGAAATCCTCTCATTGTGACATGAATGAACCTAGAGGCCATTTTGCTAAATGAAATAAGCCAGTCACAGCAAAACAAGTAACTGTATGATCCCACTTCATGTCATCTGTTCTTACAAGAACAACAAACCAGAGCATAAGGAAACTTTTGGAGGCAACAGATATGTCTACTACTTTAGTTTTAGTGTATTCATGGGTGTATGTATATGTACAAACTCATCAAATTGTATGCATTAAATATGTGTTTTGCATATCAATTATAATTCAATAAAGCTGCTTTAAAAAATTTTTAAAACAGTACATACCCCATAGTGTTGTGAGAAGTAAATACAGTAATATTGGCAATCATTAAATGATAACTGTAATTATTCAAAATACTATTTACACTATGTTTAGATATGTATGTTCAAGTATATGATACTGGTTTTCATTTTTATTGTTCCAAATGTTATTTTTACACTGTTTTTTTTTTTAATTAAAATATCAAACAGCAAAATGTATAAACTTTCAGTATCATTACTCCAATTTTTCTTTAAAAAAGTTTTCACGTGATACCACAAACATGAGTAAACAAAAAGGTAGAAGGATGTTTGCTGTCAGCACTGTTTATAAAACAAATTAAATAATCCAAATGTCCATCAGGAGAGGACTGTTTAAATTAGCTATGGAATATCCAAACATTGGAATACTGCAGGACCGTTACAATATATGAGTTGCTATGTAAATACCCATATGAAATAATTTGTAATATATAGTAAGTTAAAAATTAAATTGAATATTAAGAATTGTATGATTCTTCTATATATAAAAAGATACATGTACTGTGTATATCTATGTGTGTACTTAAATTGACATAAAAACCATCTGAAAGTCTAGATAAGAAACCAAACAGGGCTTTGAATGAAGTGTGGATATAAACTTTTTTACACTTTCTGTAACATAATTTTTTTTTTTTTGAGATGGAGTCTTGCTCTGTCTGCCCAGGCTGGAGTGCAGTGGTGTGATCTTGGCTCACTGCAACCTCCAACTCCCAGGTTCAAGCGACTCTCGTGTCTCAGCCTCCCAAGCGCTGGGATTACAGTTGTGTGCCACCCACGCCCGGCTAATTTTTGTATTTTTTGGTAGAGATGGGGTTTCACTATGTTGGCCAGGCTGGTCTGGAACTCCTGACCTCAAGTGATCCACCCACCACGGTCTCCCAAAGTCCTGGGATTACAGGCATGAGTCACTGTGCCTGGCCTTTTTTATTTTTTGAAACGGAGTCTCACTCTGATTGTCTAGGCTGGAGTGCAGTGGTGCGATCTTGGCTCACTGAAATCTCATCCTCCATGGGCTCAGGTGATTCTCCCACCTTGGCCTCCTGAGTAGCTGGAACTACATGTGTGTGCCACCACACCTGGCTAATTTTTTTGTATTTTTTGTAGAGACAGAGTTTCACCATGTTTCCCATTTCCCAGGCTGGTCTTGAACAACAGGACTCAAGCAATCTGCCCACCTTGGGCTCTCAAAGTGCTGGGATTACAGGCATGAGCAACCTCACCTGACCTGTTTAAAAATTTTTAACCACATATAACACTTTTTAATTTCAAAACAAATCCTCATGACCAATTGTCAATCAAATTTTTAAAATCATATATATCTTGGTTACATATAATATAAATGAAAGAGAATCAAAGAGAGAGATGACCCTGAATGAAAAAATACACTCCTACTGATTTTATCATTAGATAAAAAAGGATCTAAGTTTTAAGCTATTATAAAGCACCCTTCAGTCCCTATTTGGCTGACACAATTCAAGTATTTTAAGACAGCCTAAAAAATTAAAACACAGAATGCTTTGTGTAAATAGCTAAAAACTGATAACAATCATAGTACATTTCAGAATAATAATGGCATCTGAAATTGTCTACATCAAGCTTACAAATTAATTATCTGACACCGAACAAAGTTTGTAAAAGAAGCTTCTAGGTTCAGGATTTTCCCAGAAAGATAAAATAAAACTGTGTGTGTTTGGGAGGGGTGGAACTGAATCTTCAAAAGCTTGAAATAAAACCATTATACCTGTGTAACCACACAAATCAGCTTTCTAAATATTAGTAACCTGTAGGCAATTCAACTTAAAAAAAAATTGATGGGAGGAAAAGTGGGGCTTCAGCTTTCATAGTCAGCACTTTTAATATATATTGCTTTGCTCTGTCCAAAGCGTCCCAAAATGTACAATCTCATTAAAGTTAATGAGCATAATGGATTTTTAGCCTGATGCAGCAATTTGCATTAATTCATGTGATCACAAATGTATTTATTTTCCAAAGAAACTGCTTTCTCAAGCATAAAGGAACCACCCAGCAATAGGGCTTGTTTTTCCTTTCAGTGCAGTTTTCTTATGTGTAAGTTATCAAATATTAATCTAGTTGTTTTACATAGTGGACCAGACTTCAAGTCCTTTAAAAGATACAATTGCGCATTTTTAAAGACATGCTAAATTCTATATAAAATGTCTATGGCTTCTTGTTTCAATACTGAGTATATGTTTATAAATCCTAGTTTGACTTGTAAATTTATCTAAAAAATTCAATAGAAATCTACTGGCTGTAGAGATTAATGGTATACACTTAACACAAAAATTGATTGGCTTTGTCATGGAGACAGAAAGTAGAACAGTGGTTGCCAAGGGCTGGGGAGAAAAGAAAATGGGAAGTTTATTGTTTAATGAATACAGAATTTGTTTTGCAAGATGACAAGAGTTCTAGAGATGGAGAGTTGTGATGGTTGCACAATAGTGTGAATGCAGTTAATGCCATAGAACTGTACACCTAAACATAGCTAAGATGTACACCTAAACATGGTTAAGATGGGTCAGGCACAGGGGTTCACATCTGTAATCCCAGCACTTTGGGAGGCTGAGGCAGGTGGATCACTTGAGGCCAGAAGTTCCAGACCAGCCTGGCCAACATGGTGAAAACCCGTCTCTACTAAAAATACAAAAATTAGCCAGGAGTGGTGGTGGGTGCCTGTAATAGCAGCTACTTGGGAGGCTGAGGCAGAGAATTGCTTGAACCTGGGAGGCAGAGGCTGCAGCGAGCCAAGATCTCATCACTGCACTCCAGCCTGGACAACAGAGCAAGACTCCAACTCAAAAAAAAAAAAAAAAAAGGTTAAGATGGTAAATTTCGTTACGTGTATGTTACCACAATTTAAAAAAAAAAAATTTTAAGTAAATTGGCTTGTTTCTGAAACATTTAAAAAAAACTTGATTGGCTCCAAAGACAGTGCAGTATAGCAGTTAAAGCGCAGCCAACAACTCCATGCACCCGAGATCAAAATTGAGAACAAAAACAAAGTACAGACTCAAGTAGGTTACCTGGATAAACTTCCGGCTCTACTCCTAAGCAGCTATGTAATTTGCGCAACTCATTTAATCTCCCTGCACCTCAGTTTCCTTATTTACAGAATATAGAAAACAACCAGGTTTTTTGTTTGTTTGTTTTTGTTTTCACAGAGTCTTGCTCTGTCACCCAGGCTGGAGTGCAATGGCACAATCTCGGCTCATTGTAACCTCCGTCTCCTGGGCTCAAGCAATTCTCCTGCCTCAGCCTCCCGAGTAGCTGGGATTACAGGCGTGTGCCACCATGCCCTGCTAATTTTTTCTTTTTTTTTTTTTTTGGTATTTTTAGTAGAGACAGGGTTTCACCATGTTGGCCAGGATGGTCTCAAACTCCTGACCTCAGGTAATCCACCGGCTTCAGACTCCCAAAGTGCCGGGATTACAGGCGTGAGCCACCGCGCCTGGCACAACGAGGTTTTTCGAACGGTTCTATGAGATAATACCTGTACAGTGCACATCACAGGGACTAGAATATAAAAAGCACTCAATAAACCTTAACTATTATTAGCAACCACATCAATATAAAAAGTTAATTTTCTCCAAACTAAAGAGAAATGCACTTGTTCCCATTCTGGCAAAAGTGCAAGAGGACAAGTGGATGTGTGTGGCTAGATGCCAAAACTCAATGCTGATTCCAGGCTGACCAATTATGGCGATATGTGAGCCTTAATTTGAATCCAGGTTTTCTCAAAAGGTGCTTCTGAGAAGGTCTGCAGGAGAATCCCCAGGGAACTTGTTCAAAATGCAGAGCTCTGTGTGTCAGGCCAAACCTAGTGAATACCAATCTTTGGAGGTGAGGCTTAGAACGCCCAGCCATATCTGCCTGCAATCAGACACAATGTGGGAAATTGGAGGAGAGGAAGGGACAGGTAAAATGAATGAAATCTGCTCTACAGTGAGGCTTCCTGATTTCTCTGGTTTTGATTAACTTTACTAGCAGGTGCGGCATGAATCTTGACATCAATTTCCAAGACCAGCCAAATGTCTCACTTATTTAAATATTCTTCCCTCTCCTACTACCTCTTCCTCCTGCTAATCTCAATCCTTGATGGAAGAACATATTACACAAATTTAGGACTCAATCCTTTCCATCACACCACTTTTAGTTACCATTCATTTGCTTCCACTGTAGGAAGACGAAACCAAATGTCATATTCTCAGAATAAAATTGCACAGATTTAGATATTATAATATCTATCTCCAGTAACTACCTGGTTTCTCATCTGGCCACTGAAGTTCTTTTAGTTACTGCCCTTCTCATGCTCTTTAGCCAAGAATAGTAAAACACCTTTGAAGAACCTTCCTCAGGTAAGGAGGATATCAACCTAGGTTTCCTTTTGAGAATAACAACACCGATTTGGCCAGGCGCAATGCCTCCCGCCTGTAATCCCAGCAGTTTGGGAGGCCGAGGTGGGCAGATTGCTTGAGGTTAGGAGTTCAAGACCAACCTGGGCCCCATCTCCACAAAAAAAATAAAAAATATTAGCTGGGCGTGGTGGCGCATACCTGTAGTCTTAGCCACATGGAGGCTGAGGTGGGAAGATCACTTGAGCCCAGGAGGTTGAGGCTTTAGTGAGCTGTGTTCGTGCTACTGCACTCCAGCCTGGGCAGCAAAGTAAGACCCTGTCTCAAAACAAAACAAAACAAAACAAAAAAAACAATACTACTGGAGCATGAACCTGAAGAGCATTCAGGCCCCTGAGGAAGTATGCATTTTTATATTCATGTGGTTACTAACAATAGCTAAGGTTTATTGAGTGCTTTTTATATTCCAGTCCCTGTGATGTGTACTATACAGACATTATCTCATAGAATTGTTAGAGGAACCTGCTTGTTTTCAGTATTTTATAAATAAGGAAACTGAAGTACAGGGAGATTAAATGAATTGTCCAAATCACATACCTGCTTAGGAGTAGAGCAGGATACAGGAGAACAAGGTTAGGAAGTGAAAAGGGAAAAGTCAGAAGTTATCTCTGAGATGTCTTCCTTTGAGAAGTAATTCTAGCTCATTCTTCCTGTCAAGCTGAGTAGCAGCCTTACAGATTTTACCTGACAAGAAAACACATTACTTCATTTGCACCATCAGGAATTAACGAAAGAGCCAAACTGCTGACCATCAGTTACTAAATCCTTCTACAGTACTTATACTACAATAGGAAGTAGGGTAGTCTGGGAAAAGAAACAACAGCAACATATAGTCTTGAAGCTCACCCCCACAAAACCAGTAACATAAAACTTCCTAGAAAAGCTATTGATAAAGTGTCAATTGAAAGAAAATGGTACAGCCACTTCTCTAACAAGAACAAAACAAAAATGGTGTGTTTTTTTCCTAAAATGATTATATAACTGATCCTAGAGAAAAATCACTATCTCTAGAGGCACCCTCGCATCCACACAGATGTTTGTCAAGTACCCTTTCCAAATAAAGCAGTAGCTGAGGCAGAAAGTGCGGCTGAAATCCCATTACAACAACTTTTTTTTTGAGATGCGGTCTCACTATGTTGCCCAGACACAAGTGCAGTACCTATTCACAGGCAAGATCATCACATACTGTAGCTCTGAACTCCTGAGCCTAAGGGTTTCTCCTGCCTCAGCCTCCTGAGTAGCTAGGACTACAGGTGGGCATCACCGTATCTCCCTAACAAATTTCTTTCTTTGTAACAAGAAATCTTCTAAGCTGCAAGTGATGCCAATTTTCATCCTGAGCTAGAAAGCAGGGAGAATAACAGTACCTACCTCAAAGGATTTGAGAGGACTCCAGGAGGTAACTATGTAGAAAGTGTTTTAAACAGCACCTGGCATTTGCTAGAGGAACAGAAAACGCTAGCTGCTGCGGCTAAGTTTTATACACCCAAAAATTCTAGATAAACCTTGGCAATTTGCTTAAAAGGAAAACTGACTTTAAAAACCAAAATGCAGAAGAGGGTTATTTAAAATAGACAAGAAGTACCTGCAGGTGAACAATGCTATATCTATGCCATATGCAGGACTGGGCAGTATTAAGGGGCAGAGGGCTCAACCAAAGAAAGACTACAATTTCTGCCCTGGAAAAGTGACATGTTAATGAGGGAAACAGGACAAACACTCATATGAGACTAGATGTCATTTGTCTGTGCCATCTACCAATGACCATCAATGATTCCCCAAATGGCTGAGCCTCCACTGCTGCTATTTCAAAGGCAATTCCTCTGGGGTCCCTGGTCTGAGTTTCTGTAAGCCCAGGGGCCTATGTGCAGTACCAACTATTGGATTTTCCTGTGCTGCTGTTCTGCTTAATTGCTTCCTCAGTTGTTCATACATGGATTTCCTTGTAACACCTCAAAGGGAAGTTAAGAAGTAGCAATTAACATTTATGACCAATATCATTTTAGAAGACACAACTTATGACCTTTCCAGGCACAAAACACATCATTTATAGTGATGATAACCCTTAAGACAGTAGCCGTAAGCTAAATAATATATGTGGCTAAGAAGAGACATGTCAATGTAAGAGCAACCTTCTTATTTCTGGCTCACCAAGAGTCATTAACCAAGCTGCCACCCATTCACCACAAGATGTACACACCTAGTATCAGTAGAGCTGGACAGGCCCTTGCACAGAAGCAATTTAGGGAAGGGGGAATGAAGATGTTAAAGAATTGACTTGCGTCCCAGTGTGGCAGTGGGTAGCAAACTTCCACAAATGAGCTGAGCTCCACAGATGCTTTGCAAAAGTCCACTGTTGGCTACTGAGAACTATTATCTTTCTTAATAAGAAATAACACAGAATGGTAAAAAACGGCTGAGCCCAGTGGCTAATGCCTGTAAACCCAACACTTTGGGAGGCCAAGAAGGGTGGGTGAATCGCTTGAGGCCAGGAGTGCGAGACCAGCCAGGTCAACAAGGTGAAATCCCATCTCTACTAAAAACTATAAAAATTAGGTGGGCGTGGTGGCACATGCCTGTAATCTCAGCTACTTGGGAGGCAAAATCACTTGAACCCGGAAGAGGGAGGTTGCAGTTAGCCAAGATCATGCCACTGCACTCTAGCCTGGGCAACAGAGCAAGTGAGACTCTGTTTCAAAGAGGAAAAAAACAAACAAAAAAATGGTTAAAAAAAAAAAAATGGGTTTTACATTCATGTAGTCAGACTGCCTACATTTGCACTCTGAATCTACCCTTTTTTAGCGTTATAACTTTAACTCATTTAACTTCTCTAAGTTTTACTTTCTGACATGTAAAATGAAAATAATAAAGGATTAGGGTGATGAGTCAGCAAATAATGCACAGACAAGGCTTAGCACAATGTTGTACTCAATAATTATTATTATCCTTGAAATAATAAAAATGGTGTGTAGGTAGCCAGAAAAGCCCACAAAGGTCTATTTTACCAATAATGTGGCCAAAATAGCAAATATTTATCATACAAAGAAAAGATAGTAAAGCCAAATATTGGCAATATTATAATAGTTACAGACAGAAAATAAAGTTAACATGTTTTTAACTTTGTGTGAAAATCAAAAGATATTTTTGTTGATTCTGAAGAAAATTTGACACCCTGAAAGAGCTTTAACGATGGATCATATAGATTCATTCATTCAAAGAACATTTATTGAGCACCTACAAAATATCTGTTAGGTACCAGAGACTGAAAAATGGTAACAATAAAAGCAAGTGTAAGATGCAATAATGGACACAGAACACAGGGACGGGAGGAATTCGTTCTACCCCAGGAACGTCAGAGAAGGAAGATCCGGGGCAGCATACCACAGAAGAAATGACATTTGAGCTCGGTCTAGGATTTCACCGCTGAATGGAAGAGCAGCAACTTCAGAAAGAGGGAACAACAGGAGCCAATACCGAGAGGCATCTGGCAAACACCAAGAGGTATCTGAGGCATCTAGCGGCCTATAAATAGCGTAGTATGGACAAAGAGTAGGGGGAGGGGAGGGGGAATCATAGAAAGGAGACTAAGCCTGGGCAACATATCAAGACCCTGTCCTACAAAAAAATACAAAAAGTAACCAGGCATGGTAGCGTGCACCTGTAGTCCCAGCTACTCGGGAGGCTGGGCTAGGAGGAGGCTCAGCCTGGGGAGGTTGAGGCTATAGTGAGCCATGATAGTACAACTGTACTTCAGCCTGGTAATAGAACAAGACCCTATCTCAAAAACAAAACAAAACAAAACAGGAGACTGTAAATTTAGGCCTGAGAAAACCTGTGAGGGCTGGAGAGAAAGGAAATAAAATCAGTATCTTGAAGGGATATCTGTACCCCCATGTTCATTGTAGGTTTATTCACAATAGCCAAGATATGGTCACAACCTAGTATCCATCAACAGATAAATGGATAAAGAAAATGTGGTATATATACACAATGGAATATTATTCACCATTAAAAAAAATCATGCCATTTGTAACAAAACGAATGAACCTAGAGGACAGTTATGCTAAGTGACACAGAAAGGCAAATACTATATGGTCTCACTTATATGTGGAATCTTAGAAAAGCTGAATCCTAGAAACAGAGAGAACAGTGGTTTCCAGAGATAAGGGGGTGAGATGGGAAAATAATCAAATGGCACAAATTTTCAGATAAAAGATGAACAAGTTCTGAGGCTCTAACATACACCATGGGTGGTATTAGATGAATTAATTTGATTGTGATAATCATTACACAATATATATGTATATCAAATCATCACATTGCACTGCACACTTTGAATTTATACAATCTTTATTTGTCAATTAAATACTTCAAAACAATTTTTCAAAAAAGAAAACCCATTAGGGAATGTGCACACCCCTAGACTTCAGCATAAAGGCAACTGGATGTGGCAAGTCTGGTGTTTTCAAATAGCACCGTCTAGATAAAGAAATGTAAGGAAATAACTACTTTAAAAGTCAGGATAATGGTTATTTCAGAAGGAGAGAAGGTTTTTGACTGGGAGAGGGACCTGGAAGGACTTCTGAGGTGGCTGACAAAGCTCTACTGCTTGATCTGGATAGTGATTTCAAGTATGTTTGCCTTGTAATATTGTATTAAGTTACACACGTTTGTTTTTTTAATCCTTGTCTCATTTTACAATAAAAAAGCTAAAAAGGAAAGAAAAAAAAAAACCACACACACACATTCTTTTGCCACTATATAGGCCATCCAGGGCAGAGACAAAAAGATGAGGAAAGAAGTTATTACCTCAAGATGAAAGATGATGAGGGCCAGGCCCAGAGCAAGAATAATAGGAGTAAGAAGAATGAAATAAACCCATTGGTGAAACATCTTGAGAATAGGCTGCCACAAACTTCCAGAGGGCTTTAGCAGGAGAAGGCTTAAAGAAGAAGAGAGTGATTTCAGATTTGGACATACTGAGTATGAGATGTCTTTGGGAATTCAAATGCTACTTTCCCCCTGCTCATTTTAATGTATGGCTTTCCTTTGTTTTGGTACACATCTCTCAATAGTAATACTCTATTTCCTACCATTTACAATTCAATTCATGTGTTTGGCTTTTGAATGGGATACAATGAGGAGGAGGAGGTAGTTCTTGATGTAATGAGGCAAAACTTGGAAAACAAAGGAGGAAGATGGTTAAAAGAAATGTGTTAGTAGTAAAAGACAGAAGTAAAGGAGATCATATTCCATGTGAACCACTCCACTGAAAGGGAAGAAAGGATATAGAACTGAAGAGCTACTGGGTCAGATTCCCCACCTGATCAGCAAAAATCAAGGGAAGGGGGATACATCATGCACTCGCCTTATTTTCACATCTGGGACTTTCTTAAGTTAGCTATATGTAATCTAAAGGAGAATTATAATAGAAATTTGAAAGTAAGAGAGATGGGTAAATAAGACAGACAAGAAAAGGTATTCCACACCAGGTTAGCACACAATGGAGAAGCAAGTAATTTTGCTTATCTGCACGTCATAGCCAACTGTCCTTACTTGGAACAAAAGACAGATATAAGCAACTGTGTGTTAGATTAATTACAGTTTGGGACACAGCAGTCCAGGTCCGTAGAGTTGGGTTGCTATGGCCGATAATTTAACAAATGCATGAACAACTGACTTTGATAACATTCAACTGGAAATATTAAAATGTTACCCTCAGAGTCCTGCTTCTATTACATAATAAAAGAAATCTAGCTACCATTTATTGAGTACTTACTCTGTCCCAGGCACAGTCTAAACCTTCAGCATCCATTATCTGATTGAAACCTCACAGCAAGCCCATGAGGTAGGTACCATTAATCATCACCACATTACAAATAAGGAAACTTGCATGCCTTGAAGTGGTAGCTCTAGGGAAACAAGATATGAGGAAGACTGCATAGAGCGGACTTGGGCCTGGGCTAAAGGGAACGCCTGCCTCATACATGGTTCAACCCAGGCCACCAGAGTAGAGTATTTCATAGGGAGTACGGGCTATATCTCTAGTTGCTGATAGAGAGTGATTTTTTTCGGGCCTTATCCTCAGCATGTTTATCTCCTACCACTGCAACATGCGGCAGTGGTAGGTGGCTGGTAGCAATTCTAAGATTTGGGATCCCAGCCAGCTGTTTCTTTCCATCAGAAATATAACCAACATCTGGCAGAGTCAGCAAACGTCAAGATGTATGGGTCTCCACTAATTCATACATTACAAACTGGCTTCTCAAAATTGGTCAAATTCCATTACAGAATTACAGTTCAGCTGCACTGAATACTAAATACATATGAGCCATTAGCTGAGACTTTGAAATCTCTTTGCGTTATGGAAATTTCTATTCTGGTAGTAGTTGTTGCATGAGATTTTATCTTTATCACACTTTTCCTGGCAGCAGTAAAATTCCATTTCCATCAACTGTTTCCTCTCAAGAAAGTCTCTCAGGAAATACTCAAAACATTGTTCAACAAAGTTCTCAAATATGAATCATTTTTAACTGCCAGGAAGACACTCCTTTCCCCCACTGTTTTGCATCATAATAGGCTTTCTCTAAAATGACAGCTTTGGGGGAAGATATACTTATTTGGGGGAAAAAGACATTTATTAACTACAGTGTAAATCCTTTATTCTTCTCCCTCTATGGCTTTGTTTAAGCAGTTCCCTCTGCCTCAACTACCTTCTCCCCAGATCTGCCTGTCCAAGCCCTACCAATGCATTCATTCAAACAAACATTTCCTGAGTACCTAACAGATTTTTGGTCCTGTAATAGGTGGTAGGGGTAGAAATCAAATAAATGTATTAAAAATATGCCAGGCAAAGATTACAGTATGATCATGGCAGGACATGGGATCATGATGGACATTCTGAGATTTTCCTTCAATGAAAAGTTTTTTGGAAGAAAAAACATTTACAGCTGGCCCTTTAAGGACAAGCAGGAGGAATTCAATGAAACACAGAAGTAATTTATGGCAGCCAAGAAGAGGCCAAGAGGAGGCAACTCAAGGATCTCCAACTACAAGGAGCACAACTGATTAGGGACCCTATCTGCCTCAGAAATTCATCCTAGTGTCTGTACTAAGTCACCTCCAAAGGGGTGCTCCCAACCAATCACTGAGTATAGCAGGGATACCAAAGCAGACTGTTGCTGGAAGTTGCAAGACTCCACTAACAGCTGACTTTGGACTCCCCAATAGCTTTTCTGAATCTTCTTTAGACTGCAGAGCAGTCTGGAAACCTTCTGCCTAACCAGCTCTCCCCATCCCCTTCACTAGGGCTCAGACTTGCATCAAGGACTAATGGCACTCTCAGCCTTCTCAGCCCCCTCACCATTGTCTGTTCCACATGCGTTTTCCCCTAATAAACCGTTGCCAATTTAATCCTGTGTGTGTTTTTCAGAGGACCCAGATTAATACAGCATTCTATACAGAGGGCTCAGCATAAATAAATACCCAGAGGTATGAAAAATCATGATGGGTTCTAAGCACCCCAAGGAGTGGAATGTGCCTGGAGCAAGCTGTGGAAGTGTAGAAGAAGCTGGGACGAATCAGAGGAGACCTTGTATGTCCTGATAAGAAATTTCAACTTGGTCCTATGAGAAACAGGAGCCACTAGAAAGTTTTAAGCAAGGAAAAGGCATGTTTTCAAAAAACTGTTCTGCTGGCAGAATGAAGGATGGACAGGACAAAGCAGAAATTGGAAGCACCTCTATGTATGCTCCCATCTTGTCTGCTAGCTTGTGAGGTCCTGAAGGATGAAATCATATTTTTTGCTTGTTTTGCTTTAATCTTAGAATAGTGTTTAACACAAAGTAGCTACTCAAGAGACCTCACTAAATCTACAAGGTCGGGCCTTACCTCATGGCCCAACATTTTAGTTAAAGCCACTCAAAAGTTTCATGAAGCCTGGTCATTCCTGCTTGGACACTGGAACCCTTTCCAGTCAATCTAGAAAGAGATGGTTATGTGTATGAAGGGTAGAAGAAACTACTCCCAAACTTTGCCTCTTGCTGACTGGTTATTTCATGAACTCCTTTGAAGATAGGCATCTAATCACATTTGTTGATCCTAACTGTAGGACAAAGGTAGTCATTAGACATTTAGTTTTTGAATGTTTACCAAATCAATGAAATTTAGAGAGCCAGATCAAGCTCAAGGCCCACAGGTCTAATCCAAAGAACATAAACAAAAATCAGAATCGGCTTCTGAATACCGACTCACTGTCCAATGACGACCCTCGGGAAAATGTAGCCTTATTTTTTTATCATAAGGTGGCAATAAGACCTACCCTAAAATGATGTACAAACTAAGGTGAAAATGAAGTAAGAAGATGTGGCCACTGTAATTTGAAAACAGTAAAATAAATTTTACGAATTGAATATACAATTGGGGAAAATAGACAAATCAAAGCTATCAAAACCTAAATATCACCCTAACACAAAGACATGTTGGACTTCTGAATAAATATGAGAAACATAACTTATTTATTACATTGTGACATCAGCTTTCTAAGAAAGGTCATAATTAACCACAAAGTCTACAATAAAACTCTCTAAGTTTAACATATTTACTTAACGACTTCATGGCTAGAAGGAAAGCATACTGATTACCAATTCTGATTTTCAACAGTATCAAGGGATGGTGTGGTATTATCAAAAAATTGTCAAGATACAATTTTCATGTGTCAAGCAGCACTTTTGGCTGGAAGGGTACTTCTATGAAGTCAAATAATCATGTGAACCAATTCCCAGAAGGCTATTGATTGGTAGAGTTGGAGCTAACAACCCTCCCAAGGTCCAAGGCACTGAGAGTGTGATGCCCTTTCTCAGACTCATTCTCATCTCCCTGACTTGACTAATGAAACACACAGAAGCTCTTGGGTCCTGCTTGTAATACCCAAAATAACCTTACTGAAAAAAGTAATCATTATCTCCAAACAACCTGAAATGGTTTGTGTCACTTAGAGAAGAGAGTCTCACGTCATAAACTGTCAGATCTACATGGGGTAAGGGACTAAAGTTAGATCGCAATGGTTTGTTGTCCATGTAAAATAAAAATGGCATCTCCAATTCTCCACGCTGAGATAACCACTTCCAAACCAGTAGGAAAGTCCAGAGCATTCAGGAATACTTTATTTTATTTTTTATTTTGATGAGGGCTCGCTATGCTACCCAGGCTGGTCTTGAACTCCTGACCTCAGGCAATCCTCCCTCCTGGGCATCTCTCAAAGTGCTGGGATTACAGGCGGGAGTCACTGCACTCAGCTCAGCAGCACTTTTTTTTTTTTTTTTTGAGACGGAGTCTCGCTCTGTCGCCCAGGCTGGAGTGCAGTGGCCAGATCTCAGCTCACTGCAAGCTCCGCCTCCCGGGTTCCCGCCATTCTCCTGCCTCAGCCTCCCGAGTAGCCGCCACCTCGCCCGGCTAGTTTTTTGTATTTTTTAGTAGAGACGGGGTTTCACCGTGTTAGCCAGGATGGTCTCGATCTCCTGACCTCGTGATCCGCCCGTCTCGGCCTCCCAAAGTGCTGGGATTACAGGCTTGAGCCACCGTGCCGGGCCCTAGCAGCACTTTTTAAAATTTTCCAAATTTGCAAACTGATTTAGTAAATACATTGTGTTATTCTGATTCGAGGAGGAGTGAAAAATAGAGAAAATGAATTCCATTTTTATAAAAGAACTTTAGGCGATTTTGTCAAAAGAACTAAACAAACAACTATAGAAATCATTCTAAGTCTCTTTTGGCATCTTCCAAAACCAGATTATTTCCATTTACAAAATACATTTAATGGTAGGAAATCAATAATGATGACAGTAATGGACACCACTAAATTCAGGACATTCTGTGTGAGACGTTTTACATATATTATCTGTATTCCTCACAACTCAATGTAAATGTTTTACATTTCAAATTTTTAAAACATGAGGCTCAGAGAGACAAATGTGCCACAAATCAAGTAAATGGCAAAGCTGAGATACAAATCACAGTATCTAAAAGCCTAGATTTTAGATGGCAATGAAAGGTGGGAGGGCTTTTCTCTCCTTCCAAATCTCAATTTCTATGTCACTCTCCCAATTCCTGTTCTTCCCTCCCCTTCCTCCGTCTCTCTCACACAAACCGAAACACACGCACGCACATACCCACTCACTTCCAAAGAGAGGCAATACCATACAGTGAGCTAATAACGGTTTTATCCAAAACACCTGCATTTAAATTCTGACCCTGCCATTTACTAGCTCCAAGACTGGGTGGTACAAATTGTTTCATGGACCTCACTTTCCACCAAGTGAAATTAAGTAAGATAAACATACACAGTGTCTAGTACATACTATTTTTGTTACGTTTCCCCTCACTCACTTTTGATAGCCTAAAAGACCAAATGAAGAGGAAGCAAAAACATGCTACCTGTATTGTATGCTAAGCAAGAGAGCATTTCCCTTAGGATGGAAAAATTTCTATGACTTATAAAACACACATATGATTAAGGAATTGCTACCTACTTCATGTCATTTATCCATGATTTTTATCCATAAAATACATGAGAATAATCTATTATTGCCATGTGGAATTTAGACTAGGAATGCAAGAATAGTTCAGCATTCATACGTCAAACACAATGCCGTTCACGGTTATCAGCAGCCTAACTAACAGAAAAATCTGTATGACTATTTCTATAGGTGCAGAAAAAGTGCAACACTCATTCAGCAGCCCTTCATTATTTAAAAACAAAAACAACAACTCAGCTAACTAGAAATCAAAGGAAACTTCCTCAGCCTGATAAAGAGCATCTATGAAAAACTTATAGCTAACTCATACTTAATAATAAAACACAAAATGATTTCCCCGTATGATCAGGAAGAAGGCAAGGAATCCACTCTTACCACTCCTACTCAACATCATATTGGATAAAACTCCTAGCTAATGCAATAAGGTACAGAAAAAAAATAAAGATACTTATAGATGGGAGAGAAAAAATAATACTGCCTTTATTCACAGAAAACGTAATTATATAAAAGAATCTACAAGAAACTACTAGATACAATTAGTGACTGCCAAAGTTGAAGAATATAAGATCAATATATAAAAAATTTTTTTCCTTGCCTTGCTATAAAAAAAATCAATTATATTTTTATACACAACAGTGAAGAACAGGAAAATGAAATTTTTAAAAGCACTAGTTGCGGCCAAGCGCAGCAGCTCATGCCTGTAATCCTAGCACTTTGGGAGGCCAAGGTGGGCAGATCACGAGGTCAAGAGATCAAGGCCATCCCAGCCAACATGGTGAAACCCTGTCTCTACTAAAAATACAAAAATTAGCTGGGCGTGGTGGCACACACCTGTAGTCCCAGCTACTCGGGAGGCTGAGGCAGGAGAATTGCTTGATCGCTTGAATCCAGGAGGTGGAGGTTGCAGTGAGCTGAGGTTGTGCCACTGCACTCCAGCCTGGCAAGAGAGCGAGACTCCGTCTCAAAAAAAACCAAAAAAACAAAAAAACAAAAAAAAGCACGTGTTACAACAGCACCAAGAAACATGTCATACTGAGGGATCAATCTAACAAAGTACTGTAAGTATTATAAGATTTGTACGTTGAAAAGTATCAAAAACACTGATGAGAGAAATCAAAGACTTCATTGCAGAGATACACTGTGTTCAGGGATCAGAAGACTCAATATTATCAGTATTGCAATTCTCCTCCAAATTGATCTACAGATTTTAATTCACAGCAAATAAAATCCCAAGTTTCTTTTTCAAAAATTTATAAGGTAACTCTAAAATTATATGGAAAAAATAATTTAGGATAACCTAAACAATTTTGTAAAAAAAAAGTTGGAGTACTCATACCAATTGATTTCAAGACTTACAATAAAGCTGTAATATTCTAGACAGCACGGTATTGGCTAAAGGGTAACATAGATCAATGAAACAAAATAAAAATTCCAGAAATTGATCAATTAATTTTTGACAAGGATGCCAAGTTAATTCAATAGACAAAGTATAGTTTCTTCATCTTATAAACAAATGATGCTGGAACAATTAATTAGACATATCTATATTCAAAAAATGAATCTCAACCTGTATCTTGCACTATACGTAAAAGTCAACTGGAAATGGATCATAGACTGAAATGTAAACCCTAAAGCTATAAAATTTCTGAAAAAATAGAAGCAAATCTTCATGATCCTGAGTTGGGCTACTGTTTCTTAGATAGGACAGAAAAATCATTAACCATAAAATAAAATATTAAGGCCAGGCACAGCAGCTCACGCTTGTAATCTCAGCCCTCTGGGAGGCCAAGGTGGGAGGATCTCTTCAGGAGTTTGAGACCAGCCAGGGCAACATAGTAAAACCCTGTTTCTACAAAAAAAAAAACTACAAAAAATTAGCTGGGCATGGCAGTGCACATCTATAGTACCAACTACTCGGGAGGCTGAGGTAAGAGGATTGCTTGAGTTCAGGAGGCCAAGGCAGCAGTGAGCCATGATTGAACCACTGCTGTCCAGCCTGGGTGACAGAGCAAGACCCTGTCTGAAAAAAAAAAAAGAAAAGACTGAAAAATAGAACTTCAATCAAAACTGAAAACTACTGTTCTTGGGCTGGGGGTGGTGGCTCACGCCTGTAATCTCGGCACTTTGGGAGGCTGACATGGGGGAATTGCCTGAGCTCAGGAGTTTGCAACCAGCCTGGGCAACACAGTGAAACTCCATCTCTACTAAAATACAAAAAATTAGCCAGGCGTGGTGGTGTGCACCTGTAGTCCCAGCTACTCAGAAGGCTGAGGTAGGAGAACTGCTTGAACCCAGGAGGCGGAGGTTGTAATGAGCTGAAATTGCACCACTGCACTCCAGCCTGGGTGATAGAGCAAGACTCCGTCTCCAAAAAAAAAACTACTGCTCTTTGAAACGTACTATTTAAAAAGTAAAAAGACAAACCACAGACTGGGAAAAACATTTGCAAAACGTATCTGATGAGGGACCAGTAGCCAGAATGTATAAAGAACACTCAAAGCTGTATTTTTTTTATACAGTCTCGCTCTATTGCCCAGGCTAGAGTGCAATAGTGCAATCTCAGATCACTGCAACCTCCACCTCCTGGGTTCAAGTGATTCTCCTACCTCAGCCTCCCAAGTAGATGGGATTACAGGTACCCGCCACAATGCCCAGCTAATTTTTGTATTTTTGTAGAGATGGGGTTTCACCATGTTGGCCAGGCTGCTCTCGGACTCCTGAGCTCAAGTAATCCGCCCACCTTGGCCTCCCAAAGTGCTGGGATTACAGGCGTGAGCCACTGCGCCCGGCCCAAAGCTGTATAATTTTTTAAAACCCTGCCAAATCAAAAAAAATGTTAAGACACTTGTACAAAATCATTAGTCATTAGAAAAAATGCAGAATAAAATTACAATGAGACATTACTATTCACCTACCAGAATGGCTAAAGTTTTAAAAGACAGACAATAACAATATTGCTGAGGATATGGAGCAAACGCAACCTTGTATGTTGCTGTTAGGAAACAAAAATGGTACAGTCAACTTTGAAATATAGTTTAGCAGCTTAATATATAAAGTTAAATACATACTTTTCATACTACCCAGTCATCTCACTTCTATATATTTACCGAAAACAAGACATACGTCTACACAGAAACCTGAACACAATTTTTTTCCTTTTTTTTTTTTTTTTTTTTTTGGATATAGGGTCTTACTCTGCTGCCCAGGCTAGAGTACAGTGGCACAATCTCAGCACACTGCAACCTCCGCCTCTTGGGTTCATGCGATTCTCATGCCTCAGTCTCCGAGTAGCTGGGACTACAGGCACGCACTGCCACACACAGCTAATTTTTGTATTTTTAGTAGAGAGAGGTTTCACCATTTTGGCCAGGCTGGTCTCGAATTCCTGACCTCAAGTAACCTGCTCACCTTGGCCTCCCAAAGTGCTGGGATTACAGGTGTGAGCCACCATGCCCAGCCTGAACACAAATATTTACAGTACCTTTATTCATAACCACCAAATTACATTTGGACTGTTTTCACAGTTACTGGTGAATGGATACACAAATCAGCTACTGGTGAATGGATACACAAATTGTAGTGTTATCTATTTAGTGGAATTCTGCTCAGCAATGAAAGGCAGCAAACTGGATAAATGCAAGGACATAGATGACTCTCAAAAGAATTATACCAAGTAAAACAAGCCAGACTCAAAGGCTATATATTTTGATCCCATTTATATGAAATTCTAGAAACGATAAAACTGTAAGGAACAGAAATCAGATTAGTGGTTGCCAGGGGTTGTCAGTTTAGGGAGGGGATTGACTACAAAGGAGCATGAGGGAACTTTTCAGGTGACAGAAAATTCTATTATTTTGATTTCAGTGGTGATTACAATTTATATAATTTTGTCAAAATTCATCAATTTTTACATACCTAAAAAGGGTGAATTTTACTGTATGTAAATTATACCTCAATAATTCTCAAGAAAAACGTTGTGTTAAAAAAGTAACAACCTCAGAAAGAGCCAACTATTTTAGGCAGAGATCTACAACTAATTTGAACTGAAAAGGCTGATTTCTGATTATAAATTTAAGATCATGATTAAAGCACAGGAAGATATGCAGGGCAGATAAAGTTCACGAAAGTTGTGTATGTGTCTTTCACTGTTAATTGATAGAAATTGTATAAAAAGGGGCTCTGGTAAGAAGGTGAGAAAGGCATAATTAAGAACCAAAATACCTCATTTGGTATTTATTCAAAACAGGCTGACAACAGAATAAATGGCCATAATGGTCCTTACAAATTGCTTGAGTTTGTAGATGACTCATTCAAAGAACTGCCTAAGGAGACAGGAACCTATTCAAGTACTAATTCTCCTCACTTCACAACCACTCTTAGAAGAGAAGGGGTGAAGTATTTTTATTCTATGCAATTTCTACCTCTTGATCAGAACTCTGAAAAGACACAGTAGAAGCTTATCTTGGCAGCAGAGACAACAGGGTGGGAGAAGATCAAGAGTTTTCTAAAACCCTAAAGGGCTTTTCTCTCTGTTTTGGCAGGCAGGTAAGGCTTATCCAGTAGTGGATAAGCCAGTGTGCATGGTTCTGGCTTTGCAAGGAGCTATGGTCAAAACAGTGTGGTTTTGTGTGGTGGCTCACACCTCTAATCCCAACACTTTGGGAGGCTGAGGCAGGAGGATTCCTTGAAGCCAGGAGTTTGAGACCAGCCTAGGTAACAAAACAAGACCTCATCTCTACAAAATATAAAAAATAAAAAAGCCAGGCATGGTGGAACATGCCTGTGGTTCCAGCTACTTGGGAGGCTGAGGTGGAAGGATCGCTTGAGCCTAAAAGTTCAAAGCTTCAGTGAGCCATGAAAATGCCACTGTACTTCAGCCTGGGTGAGTGTCAGAACCCATCTCTAAATGAAACAAATGAAACAAAACAGTGATAGGATTCATTTAAGTACCATTATCAGAGCCCCAAGGAAGAACTAAATTGAAAAACAGACTACAGAAACTTGTATTTATTCA
Organism: Theropithecus gelada; assembly: GCF_003255815.1. NCBI lineage: Eukaryota > Metazoa > Chordata > Mammalia > Primates > Cercopithecidae > Theropithecus > Theropithecus gelada. The sequence continues at coordinate 137,460,385 of NC_037689.1, forward strand.
CTCATTCCTCCATCTATTCATCCAACAATTATTTATTGACCGTCCACTCTGGGCCAGGCTCTGTGTTAAACTGAAGACATAAAGATAACCTGGACTGAAGTAGTTTACAATCTTCTGGTGGACAGGAGCGCGGGGTGTATAAAGTGCAATAGCATCCAACAGGCTGGAGTACACCTTAACAGAAGAGGAAAATTAGACTTGTGATTTTTTCCCCATATACCATTTTCTATCAAGTTCTCAGTGCCCCAGAGTTCACCAGGAAATCAAAAATGGCAACCACTGCAGGCAGTGGGAATAGCACATGCAATAGAAGTATAGGTAAGCACAGTGTAGCCAGGAAACTTCATGAAGTTCTAGGGTACTAAGAACCTGATGGAAAATAGTATGTAATAAAACTGGAGAGGTAGGCATGAATCAGAAAGGTCGAATGCTTCGTGAATTATGCCAAGGAGTTAGATATCCTTGTGGGGTGTGGGGTAAACAATGGGCAGCCTATGAACACGGGAGAAACAAATCAAGATTTACATAAAGATGATTCTAAAAGCAAGTCAGAGATTGGCAAAAAAAAAAAAAAGAAGAAGAAGAAGGAGAAGGAGGAGGAGAAGGAGAAGAAGGAGAAGGAGAAGGAGAAGGAGAAGGAGAAGGAGAAAATGAGGAGTTTCCTGTACTTTAGTTGAAAAGCTGGTGGTGGACTAGAAAGTTGGTGTTAACTAATGGGTACTAGTTTAATACCTGAGTGACGAAATAATCTGTACAGCAAGTCCCCATAACGTAAGTTTAACTATATAACAGACCTACACATGTACCCCTGAACTTAAAATGAAAGTTAAGTTAAAAAGAGAAAGTTGGTGTTAACTGGAATGGCAGAAAGCCCTCCAGGAACCACCCTTGAGTCATGCAGAGAAAATGACCCATTCTCCTGCCCAATGTATATCTCTAGCTAGCCATCATGATTGTTTATTTTCTACCCCAACTGGACTAGCAGCTTCCTAGAAACTGGAATGCTCTCTCTCACTCACACACACATGCATGCACACTCATACCCCCATTGCCTAGCTAAAGGTAGATGTTTAGTAACTGTGCAGACATTAAGGAATGAGTGAACAAATAAATGAATGCACTGATGGTTTTTGCACAAGAAACCAATTGAGAGGTACTGCAAAATGCGATTGATGGGTTGTCTTGGGAGTTACCAAGCTATCCTTCTGATGGAAAGTTGAAGTATGAGCTTCCGAGAGTCTGTTTCAACACGAAGTTGTCAGACTCTAGTTCTCCCTTGCCCCTAATTAATTTTTTTTAAGACAGGGTCTCACTCTGTTGCCCAGGCTGGAGTGTAGTCTCAGCGCACTGCAACCTCCACCTCCCGGGTTCAAGCAATTCTCATGCCTCAGCCTCCCAAGTCTCTGAGATTACAGGCGCACACCACCACACTCGGCTAATTTTTCTACTTTTAATAGAGACGGGATTTCACCTTGTTGGCCTGGCTGGTCTCCAATTCCTGACCTCATGTGATCCGTTCGGCCTCCCAAATTGCTGGGATTACCGGCGTGAGCTACTGCACCCGGCCTAGTAATAGATTTTTAAAATAAAGGCTCCAGAGAAAGAAAACTATTGATTTTCATAATTAAGCTATTGAAGGCAGACAGCATGACAGATCAAAGGAGGACAGAATGTCAGGTGCTTGGAGGTGGACCCAGAAGCAAGGCCTAGGAGGAAATCCAAGTGACAAGAGCACATTACTAGAAAAGACAGTGCAGCAACAACCAAAGGTCCAGGCAGGTGAGCAGTGAGCATCAGGATACTCAGCAAGGTAAAAGCAGACAGAATATAACATCAGGGAAATCTGGTCAAAAGGCAGTTAGGGGGTAAGCATCAATAACATCAGGACTGGGCAACAAAGACCCAACCACAGGTATGGGTCTAGGCAGAGCTTAAGTTCCCTAGAGGCTTAGCTAAAAGAAAACATGTTCCTACCTTTGGAGTTATTGAGGTACCAACCATTGTACCCATAAAAGGACTTCACAGGGGATAAACAGAGTAAGGACCAGTTTCTGGCCCAGAAATACAAGGGCTACTCTTAATCACAACGACCCAGGTAACAGCAGTCTTACAAAAACATGACCACACAAAGTCAGAACGATACTAGCAAACATGCTGAACTGCTGAGCTAGCAGCCTGAGGTTCCCAAAATTCTCTCTAACTCGAGACAGGCTGAGATTCAAAGCCTCATTCAGGGCTGACCTGCCCCAGCTCTGTCCATTGGAAAGCCATGTAGACACAGAAGCCAACAGGCCCACACAATCTCCCCAACATCAGAGAGTATGAGGCACGCCTCTAATTTCAAAAGAGGTGCTCAAAAAAATACCGGTGGAAGAGAATGAGAGTCTGTCACACAGAAAGCAAGGAGAAGAGGAATATGGAATCCAGTATACAGAGATCTTTCTCTGTACATTTACTCCATTCACAACTACTTTTAGGAATGTTTGTCACCCAGGCTGGAGTGCAAGTGCGGCAATCTCGGCTCACTGCAACCTTTGCCTCCCAGGCTCAAGCAATTCTCGTGCCTCAGCCTCTCGAGTAGCTGGGACTACAGGAGCATGCCACTAGGCCTGGCTAATTTTTGGGGGGTTTTTTGTTTGTTTGTTTGTTTGTTTGTTTGTTTTTTACTAGACAGGGTTTCACCATGTTGGCCAGGCTGGTCTCGAACTCCTGACCTCAAGTGATCCACCTGCCTCAGCTTCCCAAAGTGCTGGGATTACAGGCGTGAGCCACCAGGCCTGGCCAAAAATGCTTATCTTGAAAAGCTCTATAGCCCTTGGGTATCACCTAGAAATCTATTCATGTTCACATTTCACATATTTTATTCATTCTCATATTTGCAGTCATATCTAGAAAAAAGAATATGACACCAGGTTAAGATCATGTCCCCAACTATATATGAAACGTTTTGTGGGAAAATCAGATTCCTCTTACATTTTTATGTAATGCACCTTATCATGAGCCTAACAGGTAATTGGGAAGACAGTCAATATTGCTACTCTCATTTCCCATTCTGAGCCACAGATTTAGACAGTCTTAAGGGGTTTAAGCAATGCTCTGGCCTTTTCACTCTCACTGTACAGATGAAAATCTGAGGACCATTGAGAAAGTTACATAACAAACTACAAAAAAAAAAATTGCACAACAAACTAGTGGCAGAGTCAGCAAAGAAACCCAGATCTGTGTCCCTTCCATGTCTGCAGTAACACCAAATCTGATAGAGATGCCTGTCATTAGGAAGTTAAATCCAGTAAAATGTATTTACTCATAATTATTAACTCTTCCCAACGAGCTCATATATACAGCCCAACAGAAAATCTGCTCTTTCCATTCACACAGATGATCGATCCTTGATACAACAGAATGGAAATCCACCACAGCTTACACAATTTAGATTCTCTAACTCCAAAGCAAAAGAAGGCCTCAAGCAACATTATTTGATTATGAGATTTTGCTGCTGGGAAGAATTAATCAAATTCATCCTAGAGGCTCATCTGCTGCATGACATACTCATATCTCGATATTGAAACTCCCTAACAAATTTCAACACAAGATGTGATGGTGACTTCTTTTCCTAGTACTTCCTGATCTTCATCTGTTACCTTGACTAGCATTTGAAGGAATGAAAATAAGGAGGTTGCTTTATCCCTAGTATCACACAATCTTTTGTATTTATATTAAAGCTGAGAGGATAGAAAGGGTCTCATTTAGGGACATACTTTTCACTGCTACTTATGAATATGAAGTAAGTGAAAAAGACAAATACCACATGTTCTCATTCATATGTGAGAGCTACAAAAATGGATCTCATGAAGATAGACAGTAGACTGGTAGTTTTCAGAGAAAGGGTTGGGGGAAGGGAGGATGAAGAGAGGTTAATGGGTACAAACATACACTTAGAAGAATAAGACCTAGTGTTTGATAGATCAGTAGAGTGACTACAGTTAACGATAATCTACTGTATATTTCAAAATACCTAGAAAAGAAGATTCCAAATGTTTCCAGCAAAAAAAAAAAAGAGATAAATGTTTAAGGTGATGGATATCCCAATTACTCTGATTTGATCATTACACATTTTATGAATGTATCAAAATATTACAGGTATCCCAAAATATGTACATCTATTATGTATCAATAAATAAAAAACTAAAATTACTGAAGAGGTGAGAAAGTCTAATAACTGGTAAATCATAAATAATTGAGTTGGTATAACACTGAAGAATGTGATTTTAATTATTTAATGTTATTCATGTGTAATCAAACAAAAAATTTTGTTGAAAATCCCAGTATATTTAGAAGAGCTAAACAAATAAACACTGCACACCAGAAACTAGAACTTGACCAACTTTTTGTTACCTATAAAGTATAAGCTGCTGCTTAAACATGTTTTACTTCTCTAATTAGTAAAAGTAGGCCTTTAAGGAAAAAAAACTTTAAAATTTACCTAAAACTGGCTGGGCATGGTAGCTCACTCCTGTAATCCCAGAACTTTGGGAGGCCAAGGCAGGTGGATCACCTGAGGTCAGGAGTTCAAGACCTGCCTGGCCAACATAGCAAAACCCCATCACTACTAAAAATACAAAAATTAGCTGGGTATGGTGGCAGATGCCTATAATCCCAGCTACTTGGGAAGCTGAGGCACGAGAATCACTTGAACCTGGGAGGAGGAGGTTGCAGTGAGCCAAGATGGTGCCACTGCACTCCAGCCTGGGCAACAGAGTGAGACTCTGTCTCCAAAAAAAAAAAAAAGTGAACTGCTTACTTTCTGTGCACCTTTCCTGCTGGGACAGTCTTTCTGAGAAGTGCTTTAAATACATGTTAGAAGCCAGGGACATGTAGCCAGGCATGGTGGCACGCGACTGTAGTCCCAGCTACTCGGGAGGCTGAGGTGGGAGGATCTCTTAAACAGGGAAGTCAAGGCTGCAGTGAGTATGATCATGCCACTGCACTCCAACCTGGGCAACAGAGCAAAAACCTGTCTCAAAAAAAAAAAAAAAAGAAGTCAGGGACATGAATTAGGACTGGGGTGGGTAGAGAGTGAGTGGGGCTGCTGGAGACAATGTTCCCATGGCACTGACCCTGGTTTTCAGTCTTTGAGCAAGTACTATCACTTGCTTTAATTCCTTCGTCCTCATCCTTTGCTCCTTTTGAATCTGATGATTTCTAGGAATGAACGTTCTTTATGACACATGCTGTATATTATTTGGTTTGAAGCAGGCTTGAATTTATGTCAGTAAGGCAATGTTCTTTTTCAAAGCTCTCAGTTAGTTCTTAAGATATCAGAACCTGCAAAAAGCACGTGTAGGGCTGCTATTATCCCTTCAGATCAATAACTCAGTCACTACTATGAGGTATTAAGAAAGGAATTTAGGAAGACAAGCAAATCTTTAGGGCTGCATCTATTCTGGCAAAAGAAGAACAGTAGTGAAACACAAACATATTTTAATAAAAACCATTTCAGCAAGTGAGTTCTTACCAAGCAAAGAAATCCTGGACTACTCTACCCAAATGTTTTCATAAAGGTTTTAGCTACGAGGCAATCAGATTCCAGGAGCTACAGGCAAACAGAGAAGGCTTGGAGGCTGGGGGATGAGTAGACGTGGGATGAGTAGATGTGGGCAACAGGTGGACACAGGAGCATTTACACAAATATATTAGGTGCCAAATAAGTGCTCCAGAATATTCACGGAAATATTTATTTTAATGTCAAATCCCTTCACAATTTAAGTCAACATTTGAAACATGTCAACTGCATACACCTGTCTCCTAATTAGAGTAAAACTTAAAAGGAGATACTGAAAAACAATGGAGAAAGTCTCACTCAGCAAGAAATGATACTGTTTAGAATCTCCTACTTAAATAACAATCTCTTCTGCTACTCTTGGTGACTTGTTTCCACAGAGTACAGTAGGGAAAGAGGAAAAATAGTAACTTAACGTGGAGGAACCTGGCAATCACTACTTTAGATAGCTGAGTTACGGCAACACCAACAGTGGTAAGTCACGCTGATAACATTCACCTTTGATATGATATGAAATGGCACTTCATCTCTCGTCTTCCAAAACTCAGTAACACCAGTCTAATCATGAGGAAAACATCAGACAAATCCCAATTGAGGGACATTCTACAAAATACCTGACCGGTAAACCTTAAAATTGTCAACATCACCAAATGAAGGAAAGTCTGAGAAACTGTCACAGCCAAGAAGAGCCTGAGGAGAAATGATGACTAAATGTAATGTGGGGCCAGACGCAGTGGCTCAAGCTTATAATCCCAGCACTTTGGGAGGCCAAGGCGGGTGGATCACTTGAGATCAGGAGTTCAAAACCAGTCTAGCCAATATGGTGAAATCCCGTCTCTACTAAAAATACAAAAAAATTAGCTGGCCATGGTGGCAGGAACCCCCAGCTACTTGAGAGGCTAAGGCAGGAGAATTGCTTAAACCTGAGAGGCAGAGGTTGCAGTGAGCTGAGATCGCATCACTGTACTTCAGCCTGGGTGACAGAGCGAGACTCCATCTCAAAAAAAAAAATTTAATGTGGCATCTTGAAAGGGACCCCGGAACAGGAAAATGACATTAAAGAAAAACCGAGAAAATCTAAATAAAGTATAAACTTTTGTTTAAAATAATGTATCAATATTGATTCATTAATTGTGACAAATTACACATTACTAGTGCAAGATGTTAACAATAGGAAAAATGGGTGCAGGGTATATGGAAACTACATGATCTTTGTAACTTTTCTTTAAATCTAAAATGATTCTAACATAAAAATTTTTGTTTAAACACTTAAAAATATTTCTTGGTTATCTCAAGAAAGAATCCCCATTCAAACTCTGCATCTAACCACATATCAGAGAGAGAATCAATGAGCCCTGGACACCTGTTGTACAAGAAAGAAACCTGCAATTAATTTCCTATGGATCATCTAATAGTCATCAGATGGAAGTGGTTTTGTCAAAATAGTGTCTTTGAGTCAAACATGAAGCAAATTAAAAGCTAGTGGCAAAATCGGGGATGAGCAACCTCTTTTAACAATGTGGTCAATCCATCAGCAACAACTTGATTGTGTAGCACAACCCTGGAACCTGAACAGCCAAGAATATGCACATTCAAAAATTGCTAATGCTTCACAATGCTTTAGATACAAAATCAGAAACTACAATCTATGCTTTAGGGGGGAAAAAAAGTTTTGTCCTTTTACAATAAACATTTTTGAAAAAATTAAAACCCTCCAAAAGTTACTATAGAATCCTGGACTTACATGGCACTATATAAAAGTCAGAATTCAGAAGGCAGAAGTTAGAGAACCTTATTTTTTAAAGTTCAGGTTTGAGTTGACTTGTTTACAGTTCAGTTCATCAAGTAGAGCTTGTTTACATTCCAGTTGACATCTGAAGATATCAACTGATAAAATGGGGAGGGGGCAAAAAGCAGTTCATTATCCAGTGTTGGTCAGAAACAAAGCACTTAATTTTATAAATAGGTAAAGAGGTGTAAACTGGACTTTGTACTTTACTTACAAAGTGTTGTGAATGTATGGGTGCCCCCTCCAACCCCAAATTCTTAATATTGAAATCCTAACCCTCAATATGGTATTAGGAGGTAGGGCCTTTGAGAGGTGATTAGATCACGGCAGTAAAGCCTGGAAGAGTTAGTGCCCTTAAAAGAAGTCAGACAGTTCCAAAGTGAATGGATACCATCCTGTTTGGAAGGCTGCTACTTAGATCAAAGAAGGTAAAAACAGATCCACCCAGCGGGCTGAATTGCGTGCAGTTTTTCTAACAGTGATGGAAGAATTGAACAATGGTGCAAACCCCTGTGTTTGGGTTTTTACTGACTCACGGGCAGTGACCAATGGCCTAGCCATATACTCAGACAAGAGGGCCATGGACACCTGGCCTATTAAAAGAATACCCAAATGAAGCATGGCCCTGTGGAGATGTGAGGGCGCATTAAAGGAGAGTAAGTCAGTGCCCATCAGAACTCCCTTCCAGGTTCGGAAGTCGACTGGAATAGACAAGTAGATATCCTTGTGTGCTCCCTTGAGGTGGCCACCTGGGCCCAAGAAATGAGTGCATATCGGGGTATTGTAGCACTACAGAGATGGGCTGAATATAGACATGTTCCTTTTGCACCCTCTCAGGCACAAAATGCCAGAAAGAGCTGTTCTGTTTCTCAGTAAAAGAGACAGAGATTGCTGATGGCTGCAGGGCAGATTCTCTGGTGGGAAGGCCCTGAATATAGCTGGCAACTGAGACTAATGCTGGTAGCCCTGTGGGAAGGCTAAAAATGGGACCTGACAGGAATAGACACTGACTCTGGAGTGGGCTTTGCTTGTCTAATGGAAGATGAAAATGCTCAGAGTACCATAAAAAAATATAGAAGATATTGCATGGATTTGGATTGCTGGCCATCATTTTTTCAGACCAAGGAACACACTGCACAGTCCACAAAGTCCAACAATGGGTAGAGAGATATTCTCCTTAGAGTAACAGTTTGACAGAGAAGTAGAATGGGCAACTGAAACCTTGGTTGTCTAAAACAGGGAGATAAAAGCATGAAGGGCTGGCTTACACACCTTCATGAGTGTGTGTGCTCACACCTCAACATGAGAGGGACTAGAGTGTCCCCGCTAGATTTTTTTTTCTCTGTTTTTCTGGTTTATCTGGGGAAGAGGGGGTGGGGAAGATACTGGTATGAAAGAAAAATGCATCTTGGAACCCCAAAATCACTAAGCTAAAGGGAAAAGTCAAACTGGGGACTGCTTAGGGCAAACCTGCCTCCCATTCTATTCAAAGTCATCCCTCCGCTCACTGAGATGAATGTGTATCTGATTACCTCCTTTGGAAAGGATAATCAGAAACTCAAATGAATGCAATCTTTTGTCTCTTATCTACCTATGACCTGAAAGGCCCCTCCCAGCTTCAAGTTGTCCCGCTTTTCCCAACTAAACCAAGGTACATATTGATTGATGTCTCAGGTCTCCCTAAAATGTGTAAAACCAAGATGTACCCGGAGCACCTTGTGCACGTGTCGTCAGGACCTCCTGGGGCTGTCACAGACCGTCCTTAACTTTGGCAAAATAAACTTCCTAAATTAACTGGACCTATCTCAGATATCTGGGGTTCACACTGACATGACCATGTAGTTCCTGCCGAGGGAGGACTGCATTAGCATAATGACTATAGTTTGTTCTTTCTTCCTCAAATCACCTCAGGAAAAAAATATTAATTTTTTCTCCCCTACCTGATGCAGTGGCCCTAGGACCAGGGCTGCAAGTACAAGTGTTAGAACAGCAGGGATGATTTCTAAGCAAAAAACTGAAACTATGTTTTTAAACCTTACATCAAAATTCCTAAGGTCATGATGGATTGTGCCTTCAATCCATCTAGCAAAATTGGGGCTAACAGTGATTGCAGCTATATTGCCTGGTGGTAAAAATAGCTCACTAGTTCTGCACCTTTGTAACCTTACCCTGTCTGAATGGGAGTAGACTGAGGAGGAGGTACTTGCCAGACTTGTACTGCTGCCTGCGATCTAGACCAGCACAGTGGCAATTCCAATGTCTCTTCCAATGTTGAAAAAGTTACGGTGCTAATGGAGAGAAGGAGAAAGACTAGCTGAAATTAAAGAAATGAATAAATGGGATACTGATTGAGGAAAATTAAATATTATGTTACCAACTCAAGAGTTTCAGAGCAAGAGATAACATTGTCTATAAGCTCAATAATCCCAGATGCCTGAAAGGGTAAAGCTATATATATTTACCAAGGCTACTCTTGCTTTTGGAAGCTGACAAGATTGAGAGGAAACCCACAAACAGGAGTGGCCTCATCCTGGAAGACATTCATATACTATGATGGGTTGAAGTAATTATTAATGACTGTGCATAGTATATACTTTTACGTGAAAAATCCATAGTCAAAAACCAGGCGGTGGCCTGTCGTATTACGATATATATTTCATCCATGGTTCCTGGCTCATAACTTCCATAGCCCTTGTTACAGTATTTTGTTATAATGTTGGGTATGTTAGGACTCAGGGGCAGGCCTCTGACCTTTTCCTGTCCTCCTTTCTTATTGTAGGTCTTAAGAGCCTTGCATGAGAGGGTCCCACCCTATACCCTGGGGGAAGGAATGCTGATGTCTTGAAGTTTTCATAAAAACCCAAGGGGTCGGGGTTCCATGAGCTTCCAGATAGCTGACATGTGGAGGTTCCTGGAGGGTGGCACCCCCAGGGCGGGCCTGGAAGCTCTGAGCTTCTTCCCCCATACCTCACCCTATGCGTCTCTTCATCTGTATCCTCTGTAGTACCCTTTATAATAAACCGGTAAGCACTTAAAAAAAAAATTAGCTATAAAAAGAATTTTCTTTAAGGCCAAAGAGTTTGCTATCCCTCTCTCTCTGATTTCAACCAGAAGACAGCAACTGCAAACCGGGAAGAGGGCCCTCACCAGACATCCTATCTGCCAGAGCCTTCATCTTGGACTCATCAGGCTCTAGAACTTTGAAAAATAAATTTCTGGGTTGTTTAAGCCACCCAGTCTGTGGTACTCTGTTACAGCAGCCTGAACTAGGGCAAAGTCAACCTTCACTCAGTATTTTAATAGAACACTGGTTTTCAGTTTTATTATGCATCACCATCACCTGGAGGGTTTGTTAGACCACAGATTGCCATGCCCTACCCACAGAGTTTCTGGGGTAGTAGGTCTGAATCAGGGGCCTGAGAATTGCATTTCTAACGGCTCCCAGGTGATGTGATACACTCTTGTCTTTTGTAAACACTCCAACAAAATTAGAAAACCTATCATCAAATGTAAGGACCTAAACAAAATTCAAAATTAAATTTACATAATTTGTGAATTTTCTGCTCTTTTTCTTTTGCAACAAATATTTTTTGAGCATTATTCCAGTGCCCAGAACTAGACTGGACACTGGCACTGGGTGGAGTAGTGAGTACACTAAAACACATGCTTTTAGCCGGGAAGAGTGGTTCACGCCTGTAATCCCAGCACTTTGGGAGGCCAAGGCAGGTGGATCACCTAAGGTCAAGAGTTCGAGACCAGCCTGGCCAATATGGTGAAACCTCATCTATACCAAAAATACAAAATTAGCTAGGCGTGATGGTGGGCGCCTGTAATCCCAACTACTCAGGAGGCTGAGGCAGAAGAATAGCTTGAACCCAGGAGGCAGAGGTTGCAGTGAGCCGAGATCGCACCATTGCACTCCAGACTAGGCAACAAGAGCGAAACTCCATCTCAAAAAAATAATAATAATTTTTTAAATGCTTCTTTATTTTTTAGATGCTGTTCTAGAGGTGGGGGGGGGCGGCTAATAACTAGTCTCGTAATTCATTAATTACAATTGCAGGAAGAGGTACATAAGAGAAGTACAAAGCGCTATGAGGCCCTGTAAGATTGGGTGGTCTGACATTAGCCTGGGTCAGGGAAGGCTTCTTTAAGGAAGAGACACTTGAACTCAGTTCTGAAGGAGGAGCAGAAATGGGATCCTCAGGGAGACAGCATTCCATATAGTGGGAAAATTGCACACAGTAGGAACAGAATATAGTAGGAGGGTGGATCCCTCAGGGAAGGCCAGAGATACTGTTGCAGGCAGGCATGCAGAGCCTAGCAAGCAGAGTAAGCAGTTTGAATCGTGCTCTAAGTATGAACGGAGCTACTAGGGATTCTTAGCTGGAAACTAACTTCATGTACGTTTTAAAAAGAGTCAGCCTAGCTGCTTTGCAGAGATGAAATAAGAGTAGCAAGAGTAGATCCAAAAAACAATTTGGGGGACCACAATCTGTGGAACTGGGTGATGGACTGGGTAAGATGGAGCGAGGGAAAGGAAGAAAGATTCAAGGCTAACTCTACAAAATGCTGTGAAGTGATTAGCAGTGCTTTTTCCCATCTGAACTGAATTTTTCCCTATGGCATAGTGTGAGAGGAAAACAATGGATTTTATCGGTGCCTGGGAAAAGATGGGGCTTAAAAAATACTTAAACAGTAGGATGACAGATCAAATGTTTCCCTTTTTCAAGAATGGAAAATTCCTTTTGAGAGCATTATATATTGAGCTCGTAGTTAGCTTTAATATCTCCTTTCAGAATTGTGGAAGCAGACTGACAGGATTATTCATCTCATGCCATAGTCTCTGAACTATAGCAGCATCTTCCTTTTAACTTCTCATGGCACTTGTCACTTCCTGTCTTGGATTTTCATTATATAACAATGTTTCTTATCTCCCTTCAAAAACTGTAAGTTCTCTAGTGAAACATAATTTACTACAAAAATAAGAAATCCCAAAGACAATCTATGTACTCCAACCTAGGGATGTTATAAGTAGGAAGGGGAATAGAGAAAAAAATAGGCAGAAAATTATTTTCTTTTGGCTCATTAAACAAATGAGTTATCCTTAAAAAAGTGATACAGGAAAAGTTTTGTTTTTTAAGTACTTATGTATTTTACGTAAAAATGTTTAAAACAGCTATCAAATATAATTAAAGAAAATAGTAAAAGGTTGGAAAATATTGCCTGTTGTAATTGGAAAGGCTACTAAGCAAGATGTGGAAGATCAAGGGCAAAAATGAAAATACTTCCACTCTTTCATGTCACCACATCCTCAAACTGCACTGACAATGGCTAACTGAAGTTAACCAGAGCTCTACAGCAAACTCAGACCATAAATAATTTCTACCCTTAGCAAAAATCTATCTCCCCTCCCACCACCACCCACCCCCAACAAATACCTCTACAGTCCAAGTATGTGCAACACTCTTAACTGTGTGGCAGAAGAATCTCAGTCCCTCCCTTCTTTGGGAGCTAAGCTTTCTATCTAAGAAAATGCCAAGACAAGGTTGGGCACAGTGGCTCATGCCTATAATCTCAGCACTTTGGGAGGCTGAGGGAGGTGGATATGAGTTACTCAAAGCATATGTAGCTTGAGCCCAGGAGTTCAAGACCAACCTGGGCAACACAGTGAGACCTCATCTCTACAAAAAAAAAAAAAAAAAAAAATTAGCTGGGGTCATGGCATATGCCTGTAGTCCTAGCTACTCGGGAGGCTGAGGTGGGAGAATCGCTTGGGAGGTTGAGGTTGCAGAGGGCTGTGGTTGCGCCATTGTACTCCAGCCTTGCTGACAGGGCACGACACTGTCTCCAAAAAAAAAGAAAAAAAAAAAAGCCAAGAGAAAATGAGATACTTCAGTCCAGGTCCTAGCATAACTCATTAATTTAACATTCATTGGCCGGGCGTGGTGGTTCACACCTGTAATCCCAGCACTTTGGGAAGCTGAGGCGGGTGGATCACAAGGTCAGGAGTTCAAGACCAGCCTGGCCAAGATGGTAAAACCCCGTCTCTACTAAAAATACAAAAATTAGCCTGGTGTGGTGGCAGGCACCTGTAATCCCAGCTACTCAGGAGGCTGAGGCAGGAGAATCGCTTGAACCCGGGGAGCAGAGGTTGCAGTGAGCCGAGATCATACCACTGCACTCCAGCCTGGGCAACAGAGTGAGACTCTGTCTCAAAAAAAAAAAAAACAAAAAAAAAACCCCCAACAACAACAAAAACAAAACAAAACAAACAAAAAAAACATTCATTAAGGCCTTGTATTACTTGCAGTAGGTGAAACTACTGCAAGTGGCGTAACGGTGTCTTTCCATGCTAACTACTTTCTGATGGGTCTGATTAGGTCCAAGACTCAAGCATGTTAAAACCAACCATGCATTCTTATAGGCTTCATAACAACCCAAAATGGTATTTCGTGCTCACAAAACTTCATTTGGGGATTTATTCAAATGACACCTCAGTGAGGCCTTGGTCACCCTTTGAAAAACTGCAGCTCTCACCCCTGACACTTTCTATCATCATTCTCTGCTTTCTTTTTCCTTTATCACTCATCACTAGCATAGGAGATATTACAACTACGTTGTTTACTGCCTGTCTCCCTGTCCACTGGATTGTCCTCCCAAATCTGTTCTTCCTTTCTTCCTGAACACCTGGCTTTCCAACCAGAAACTACATTTCCCTGTCTCCCTTGTGGCTAGGGAGGGCCACGTGACTAAGATTTCTCCAATGGCATGTGTGAAAAAGTAACATGTGAAAGTTCCTGTCACCTTCCTAAAGAAGCTTGTCTTGGACTCCCTTTTCCTTCATGCTGGTTGGAACTTGAAAACCAAATGCTGTGAAAGACAGAATTGACCCACTCTGCCTGGAATGCTGGATGGCCTCCTAGAAAAGAGGCTGCTGGCCGGGACCAGTGGCTCACGCCTGTAATCCCAGTACTTTGGGAGGCCGAGGGGGCAGATAACGAGGTCAGCAGATCGAGACCATCCTGGATAACACAGTGAAACCCCGTCTCTACTAAAAATACAAAAAATTACCCGGACGTGGTGGTGGGTGCCTGTAGTCCCAGCTACTCGGGAGGCTGAGGCAGGAGAATCACTTGAACCCAGGAGGCGGAGGTTACAGTGAGCCGAGATTGTGCCACTGCACTCCAGCCTGGGGGACAGAGCGACATCCTGTCTCAAAAGAAAGAACAGGAAAGGACAGGACAGGACAGGACAGGAAAGGAAAGGGGAAAAAGGGGAAAGGGGAAAGGAAAACGGAAAGGAAAGAAAAGAGGCTGCTTACCTTCTCTGGGTTGTTATATGCCAGAGAACCAAACGTCTATAATTTTTTGGTCACTGTATTGTGGAGCTCTTTGTTACATTATTTTACCCTGTACCCTAACAACAGCTTCCTACATTAGAATGTAGGGACCAAAAGGTCAGAAAATTCTGTCTGTTTTGCTCATCAGTCCATCCCTAGCAAGTAGAACAATGTCTGGCATGTGATAGGATACTCAATAAATATGTGTGAATGGATTACATAGACAACTTTATTATCATCACCCTCCACATCTCCAAATCACCTTCACAGCTACCAGAAGTTAGATTACAAAATTCAAATGCTCCCAAGAAGTTCCTATATCCCATTCACTGCCATCTTCCCCCAGTTCCACTGAGTGTGCCCTTCAGCCCCACTAGCCTCCTTTAAGCTTCTCCAATGTGCCTGACTCTTGCCCAACTCAGGGTCTTTGAGCAAGCTGGTTCCAGTATCTACTCCCAAACCCCTTTGCAGAAGTAGTCCTCATTCCTTCAGTTATCTGCTTAAATGTCATCTCCTCAGACAGAACTTCCTGTTACCCTATCAAAACATATCCTATTTCTGCTATCTCTGTATCCTATTCATAACACTTATGAAAATGAGTAAATAAAAAATGTGTTGGGTTTTCCATTCTAAACTGGATTATAAGGTCCATAAGGACAAGAACCACTTTTGTTTTTATTTACCACTTGGTCCCCATTGCCTAGCATAGAGTGCCTAGCTGGTTATAAATAGGCAATAAAGGAGTAAATGAATGAACTTCACTAAAGATGTTGCGTGTTTAAGTATGTTGGGGTGGATATGAGTTACTTAAAGCATATGTAACTCTCCATAAATACAATATTCAAATGTCCTTGACTACCTTCCTGACAATAATGTAAGTTTCCATTTATGGGGCTGTAAACCAATGCACAAGCTGGCAGTTTTTTTATTGCTTTCTTAGAAGGATTATCACTCCCTCTTTCTACTACTAGTTTTTAGTTGCTAATAAGCAGGTAGAATTTTAATGACTCCTTTTGGTATGATGGACTAAGTAGCTTTTACTAGGATGTTTCCAATGCAGGCTCACACGGGCATATAATTTAAAATAAATGATTATTATACTTTAGGACCATGCCAATTGGCCTCCCAGGACCCAGGACTAAAGCTCCTCTGCTTTCTCAGGTCAAAGTTTCAGTTAATCAATTTGCTTCTAAAGTATGTAACCTGAGATTGCTCTCTAAAACTGTGTGGGCACCAGCTAAACTGGGCACATGGAACGATCTGGGGGTACTCAGTGACAGAGACTTTAAATCACACTGGTTTTGGTTTTTTTGTTTTGTTTTGTTTTGAGACAGAGCTTCACTCTTGTTGCCCAGGCTGGAGTGCAGTGGTGTGATCCTGGCTCACTGCAACCTCCATCTCCCGGGTTCAAGCAATTCTCCTGCCTCAGCCTCCCAAGTGGCTGGGATTACAGGCACCTGCCACCACGCCCAGCTAATTTTTTTGTATTTTTAGTAGAGACAGGACTTCATCATGTTGGCCAGGCTGGTCTCGAACTCCTGACCTCAGGTGATCCACCCACCTCGGCCTCCCAAATTGCTGGGATTACATGAGTGAGTTATTGCGCCCGGCCCACACTGTTTTTAAATTTGAGATATTTATGGATATACATGGAGTTTCTCTATCTGGTCGGTGATGTGACGGTGGATATACAAACTTATGCATGGGATAAAACTGCATAGAACTAAACACATATACACACACACAAATGAATACAAAATATGGAAAATCTGAAAAAGATTGGTGGACAGCATCAACATCAGTATCTTGGTTGTGGCATTATAGTGCAATTTTACAAGATGTTACCATTGGGGAGAAATTGGGTAGAGTACGTGGGATCTCTCTGCATTTTTTCTTACAACTCCATGTATATCCATAAATATCTCAATAAAATTTTACATCAAAAATGCTGTTTCAACACCGAAACTCTAGGATACTACAGAATTCAGCTGGTTACTGAAGAAAACAGGAAGGAAGACGCTGGGGAAATGAGAGAAAGAGAAGTAGGAGTAAATATGAAACTTCATAGTGGGAAAGGTTACTAAAAGAACACTGCATTCCTGTAGCCTGCATGTCCTTAGAAATGCCTCATAGAGTAACTGTGGTTTTACTTTACTCACAGGACTATTGCTAGATCTGTGGGAAAGAACTACAAGACAGTTGCTAAAAGTTTGAAAAAGACAGTTACTAAACATATGAAAGACCTGATAATCTACTTTTTTACCTTAGGTATTGGCATATTCCACACATCTATACTATTCTTGAGTGTGATCACTTAGGAATGAATATGATTTGAACTTATTCATGTTAAGACAGGATGTCAAATTGAGAACCAGGCAGATCCACCACCTACCGTAAAAACGACCCTAAATTGGTTGAAGAAATTAGATCCCAAAGATTCTTGGTGAATTCTGAAGTCTTTATCAGTATATCCATATTAAAAGGAGATGACAGAAGCCAAAATAAAAGAATTATGGGATGCCTGTAATCCCAGCACTTTGGGAGGCCAAGGTGGGCAGATCACAAGGCCAGGAGATCAAGATCATCCTGGCTAACATGGTGAAACCCCGTCTCTACTAAAAATACAAAAAATTAGCCGGGTGTGGTGGCAGGTGCCTGTAATCCCAGCTACTCAGGAGGCTGAGGCCGGAGAATCACTTGAACCCAGGAGGCAGAGGTTACAGTGAGCCGAGATTCTGCCACTGCACTCCAGCCTGGGTGACAGAGCAAGACTCTGTCTCAAAAAAAAAAAAAAAAAAGAATTACGGGCTGACAGGACCACTGGATTAAAATAAGCATCAGTTTCATTAAAAAGGGCTAACTTGAAGGTAAATCTTTTGACTCCAGCTCTTTAGAGGATCTAAAGTGACCTTGATGGACAGTGGAAGAAATCACAAAATGGAATTCCTTGAATAAAAATTTGTTGACTTTAAATAATTTTGCCTAATGTTACATATACACGACTAAAAAAAAAAAAAAAAACTCTTGAAAAAAAGAAATTAGAATCAGCTGGGTGTGGTGGTGGGCGCCTGTAGTCCCAGCTACTCGGGAGGCTGAGGCAGGAGAATTGCTTGAACCCAGGAGGCAGAGGTTGCAGTGAGCAGAGATCGCGCCACTGCACTCCAGCCTGGCAACAGAGCAAGACTCCGTCTCAAAAAAAAAAAATAATAATAATAATAATAATAATAAATTAATTAAAAAGAACACTGCATACTCTGAAAACACAGTCACATATCTGAAATCTGCTTCAGCTCACAGTGTCAAAGAGTAAGAGAACAGAACACTTGTTAGGGAACATCTAGTTCCATACCTGCATTCTGAAGACCTGAAAAGTGAGGCTCAAAAAATAATTTGCAAAATGTTAAAAGTTTTAGAAAAAAGAAACAGGAGACTAGCTTCCCAACATTGGCACAGGGAAGAACTGCTTAAACAAGATACATAAAGCAAGCACTAGCCATAAAGAAAAAGACAGAAAAATTTAACTACATTAAAATTAAGAACTTGTCTATCAAAAGGTACCAAAAAAAAAAAATAGTAAAAGGAGAAGGCAAAGTATCTTAGAGAAGATACCTGCAACATAGATAACCACAAAGCTTTAGTGTTTTGAATATGAAAAGGACTCTTAAAGTCAATATGAGAAAGATAAATGACCCAACAGAAAATAGTCAAAGGAGATAAATATATAAGGAGAGAAACATAAATGGCCCATAAACATATGCAAAAATGTTTAACTTCATTAGTAATCAGAGAAATGCAAATTAAGATCATTGTGAAATAAAATTTCACACCCAATAGATTGGCAAAAAGAAAGAACTCAAACAATAGCAAGCGTTAAGAAAATATGAATCAATGGAAACTCATACAATTCTAGTGAGAATGCCCATTGGTACAACTACTCTGGGTAACAATTTTACCTCCTTTTGTAAAGTTGCACGTTCCAAGACCTATGATTACATATGTAAGACTTCCTATATATACAGTTTTGTGTTTCTATGTATATGCATATCCTACACACACACACACCCCACAAGAGAAAGACCCTTTAATAAATACACACACAACAAAAGATACACATTGTTCTTAGCAGCACTGATCATACCAGGAAAATAAAAAATCCTGCGAACAACCCAAAGGCCCATCGACAGGAGAATGGATGAATTCTAGTAAACTCCCAAAGTGAAATATTATTCAGCAGTGACAATGAATGAATTATGCCTACATAAAACCTTAAAAAGAATCTTAGCGGGCCAGGCACGGTGGTTCACACCTGTAATAATCTCAGCACTTTGGGAGGCCGAGGGAGGGCAGATCACTTGAGGCCAGGAGTTCAAGACCAGCCTGACCATGGCAAGACCCCATCTCTACTAAAATACAAAAATTAGCCAAGCATGGTGGCACATGCCTGTAGTCTCAGCTACTTAGGAGGCTGAGGCTGGCGAATCGCTTGAACCCAGGAGGCAGAGGTTGCAGTGAGCCAAGATCGCACCACTCACCACTGCACTCCAGCCTGAGAGACAGAGTAAGACTGTCTCAAAAACAAACAACAAAAAAAATCTTAGCAATATAATACTGAGTAAAAAACAATATGTAAACCATTTTATTTCTCAAAATAAGAAAGCTAAATATCTAAGTCTGTATACACACATGTTAAAACTATACTTTAAAATAGAATGATTATTACAAAAATAAGGCTAATGGTTACAGGGTGGTGGGAAGGCAAGGAGATGAGATAAGGAAGTAGTATATAGGTAGAATTGTATTGCTAATGTTATAATTCTCAAGTTGGGTAGTGGGCATGCAGGGGTTTATTTTATTATTATGCACATATTTTATATCTATTCTATTTGCACTAAATATTACATTTTTAAATGACAGTTTCTTTTAAAAGAAAGTGATTTTTTTCCAAGGCTATGCTGCTCATTAGTAAAGGCACTATAACAAAGAAGTTCCCATCCCCATACCTCAAAAAACTTCCACAATGTGAGGTACATATTAGGAAATAAACAGATACTTGTTAATGCACATTGAATTTCATGACTACTTAAAATTGTCAATTTCAAACATGGATTCTATAAATACATTAAGAAGTCTTCTGATTTGATTACATATGATTTTATTTTGATAGCACTGCCTTCATTAGTATCTTTAATAAGTAATATGTCTGAATTTTTACAGGATTATTTTAATTGCACTGCCTGAAATTTCAAAACAGGGATATATGTCCTCCTGATACTTTTCATCGAGGTCTGGGGTCTAACCTAACAAATGATTATGACTTTTAAAATAGACTTTATTTAGAGATTCAATTTTCTGAAACTGCTCCCTTGCTAGGGCTCTCAGCCTTAGGTTGAATCACTGGCTGTAATAAACATGGCACCCAATTCAGCTCCACCAAATTACTACTTGTTCTCAAGTATATATACATGAATTGTCTACTTATTGCCTCCTACTATCTTGTAGCAGCTGTCACTCAGCCTGTCCAAGGGCTGCCACTCTATCCAACATTCTGCAACTAATTAATTGTATTTATAAGTAGAGATGAGTAAGAGTGTTTTTGAAAAATAATGGTAGGTGACCACTGGCAAATGCAGTGTTGATTCCCAGGAAGCTTGCCCATAATATTCCAGCATCAACAAAAATCCTCTCCTCCATTAGTGCTATTAGCTAAAAGATTAATATAATTAGATTTGAGTTTAATTAATTCTAGAGCATAGTACTAACCAAGGCATGGGTCTACATTAGATCCTCAATCATTCATATCAGTGTAAAACTAAACAGTATACCCACTATTAAAAACCCATAAACAGTGTCAGGCCTCTGAGCCCAAGCTAAGCCATTATATCCCCTGTGACCTGCACGTATATATCCAGATGGCCTGAAGTAACTGAAGAATCACAAAAGAAGTGAAATTTAAATGGCCTGTTCCTGCCTTAACTGATGACATTACCTTGTGAAATTCCTTCTCCTGGTTCATCCTGGCTCAAAAGCTCCCCGACCAAGCATCTTGTGTCCCCCACCCCTGCCCACCAGAGAACCCCCTTTGACTGTAATTTTCCTTTACCTACCCAAATCCTATAAAACAGCCCCACCCCATCTCCCTTCACTGACTCTCTTTTTGGACTCAGCCCGCCTGCACCCAGGTGAAATAAACAGCCTTGTTGCTCACACAAAGCCTGTTTGGTGGTCTCTTCACACAGATGCGAATGAACCAGTACTTCCTAAAATTTGTCATTGTTCCCATCCAAAGTATATAAAATTCAGTTCAAACTCATTAATGTTAAAGGGGAAACTGAAATTTGGGGTAGAGTACTGTCAAATGTGCAATCAAGAGATGGAGACCCAAAGAGTAAAACAGATAAAAACCCAACAGAAAACAGTCAAAAGATTCGCTCATTCCTAGACTCTAAGCCTAAACACATAGTACAGAATTATAAAGCTGGGAGAGAACTTAGATATAAATCATCCCAGGAGCCCAGTTCACAGATGAGGAAACTGAGGACAAGGGCAATAGAACTGAGTCTGGAATTCCATATTTCTGAATTCTCAATTCACTGAATAATCTTGGAAAAGCCACTTACCCTCTCTCAGTCCATTTTCCCAGCTATAATGAAGATGTTGGACTACTCAATGGTCTCTAAGGTTCTTTAGTAGTTCTAGGATTCACTGAGCCTTACAGACCAACTAGCAGCCCAAGCCCTTTATTTTACAGATGGGGAGTCTAGCAAAGTACAATTATTTATAGTAGAGTCTGCCATTCCTGGCCTATAGACACTTTAGATTTGTTCATTCATTTTCACATGATCCTAGGACATAAATGTGACAGTTAATTTTATGTGTCAATTTGACTAGGCCACAGCATGCTCAGGTATTTGGCCAAGCATTATTCTAGATGTGTCTGCCAAGGTGTTTCTGGATGAGATTAACATTTGAATCAGAATACTGAGTAAAGCAGACTGCCCTCCATAATGTGGGTGGGCCTCATCAAATCAGTGTAAGGACTGAGTAGAACAGAAAGGTGGCTCTTCCCCTTCCCTTGACTAAGGAATAACTCCTCCTGCATTTTCCTGCCTTCAGAGATGAATAGTGGCTCTTCCTCAGTCTTGAACCTACTCCAGTCTTCAGATTGGAATTTATGCCATCAGTTCTCCTTGGGTCTCCAACTTGTGGACTGCAGATCTTGGGTCTTGTCAAGCTACATAAACCTATGAACCAATTCCTTACGATAAATCACTTCCTGTATATATCCTATTGGTTCTGTTTCTCTGGAGAATCCTAATAACCAAATGTGTATAATAAACTAACGCTTATATAGCACTTAAAACAGTTCCTGGAACTTACCACTCTAGGTTTTGCTGTTATTATTATGATTAAAAGGCAAAGAAAAACAACTTAAAACTGTAACAATTCCATAAACCTGCAACATATCAATGAAATCATGGATCAGCAATTCAAGGCTCTAACTTAATTATTTCTGCACACAGATATCCTAACAAAACACAAATGCCTACATTGAAAGTAAAATTTTAAAAAAGATTTTTAAAAATTTCAAATTTTGACCCACATAAAATGATGAGATTAGCTCCATCTTTGTGCAATAAGGACTTAAATAAGACACTACTATCATTGCTGAATATCTTGTACCCCTTAAAGTTGCAATAAACTCACAAAAATAATGACATTAAAAGTACTAGCACCTCAATAAAGCTGTTTAAAAACAAATTTTGAAACAAGAATTTGAAAAACACATAGACAAAAAGTTATCAAAAGGACTTAAAAATTACACGGACGTAGTGGTTCACACCTGTAATCTCAGCACTTTGGGAGGCCGAGGCAGTAGGATCAAATGAGGCCAGGAGTTTCAGACCAGCCTGGTCAACACAGTTAAACCCCATCTCTACTACAAATGCAAAATCTAGCCAGGCATGGTGGTACACATCGGTAATCCTAGCTACTCGGGAGGCTGAGGGACAAGAATTATTTGAACCTGGGAGGCAGAGGTTACAGTGAGCTACTCCACTCCAGCCTGGGTGACAGAGCAAGACTCTACCTCAAAAAGAAAAAAAAAAGAAAGAAAAAGAAAAAAAAAGATTTGATTAATAAACACTTCATTTGGTATTTATACTGGAGTATTTTTTAATTGATATATAATAGTTGTATATATTTTACGAGTACATTAAGTACTTTGAAAATATAATAGCAAATTGCTGAAGAAAATCAACGTTATAAATGTGTATGAAACCATAGTGAAGCTTATAAAGCTAATTCATTAACTACATCACCAAATATTAAATAACTAAAATCATAATTTAAAAAGGCATGATGTACATATTATAAAACACAACATGTGGCCAGCGCGGTGGCTCACGCCTGTAATCTCAGCATTTTGGGAGGCCAAGGTGGACAGATTACCAGACGTCAGGAGTTCGAGACTACCCTGGCCAACATGGTGACACCCTGTCTCTACTAAAAACACAAAAATTAGCTGTGCGTGGTAGCACACATCTGTAATCCCAGCTACTCAGGAGGCTGAAGCAAGAGCATCGCTTGAACCCAGGAGGCAGAGGTTGCAGTGAGCCGAGATCACGCCACTGCATTCCAGCCTGGGTGACAGAGCAAGACTCTGTCTTAAAAAAAAAAAAAAAAAAAAGACTGGACACCACTTAGTCTTTGATCTCTCAGTCAAGCACTACAAGTCTATAATTATAAATGGGAAATAAGATTAGAAATGCAAATAGAAATCGTATTTCATTTAGTCAGCAAACATTTAATGAACACACATTATGTCAGGCAGTGAAGCATTAGGGATATAGCAATGAGCAAAAATAGTCACAGGTCTTACCTTCATGAAGCATACTATATAGAGGAAATCTAGATACTAAGTAAGTTACCAAATACAGTATGCAAATGTAAAGTCAACTACAAAAAGAATATGAAGGACAGGTTCATAGTCACATGTGAACCTGGCATTGTCTGAGGGAAGGATCAGGGACAGCTTCCTTAGGGAAGTGATGATTAAGCTGAGCTCTGAGAAATGAGTAAGAGTTGAGACAATTGACTACAGGAGAGAAGTGCACCAGGAATATACAGTATATTATACAACGGTCCTGCAGCAGATGGAACACAAAAAATGAAGAAGGTTTTTTGCAGAAATAAAAAAATAAATATCCATCATAAAATCCATATGGAATTTTAAGGCACCCCAAATAGCCAAAACAATCTTGAAAAAGAGCGAAGTTGGGGGTCTCGCAACTCCTGATTTCAAAACATATTACAAAACAATATGCAATCAAAGTAATCAAAACCACGTGGCACTGGCATAAAGACAGACACACAAACAGAATAAAATAAATATCCCAGAAGTAAACTCTCATGCACATGGTCAAATGATCTTTAACAAGGGTGCCAAAACCACTCAGTGGGGAAAAAGAAAGTCTTTTCTTTTTTTCTTATCCTGCCCTATGATGCTGAGAGAGTCTTCAAATAAATGGTGCTAGGAAAACTGGACATCAACATGCACAAGAATGAAGTTGGACCCTTATCTTATACTACATACAAAAAGTAACTCAAAGTCGATTGAAGATCTACATGTAAGACTTATAAGCTATCAACTAAACTTAAAAATATGCAACTCCTAGAAGAAAACAGAGGGGAAAACACTCATGACATTTGAATTTGACAATGATTTCACAGATATGACATTAAAAGCACAGGCAACGAAAGCATAAACAGACAAATGAGACTACATCAAACTTTAATACTTCTGTTCGTCAAAGTAAGTAATCATCACAATGAAAAGGCAACCTATGTAATGTGGGAAAATATTTGCAAATCATATATTTCATAAGGAGATATTATCCATAATATGTAAATAACTCTTACAACTGAGCAACAACAAAAAAGGAAATAACACCCTCGCCACCAAAATGGGTAAAGGACTTAAGTAGA
The DNA here is from genome assembly GCF_003255815.1 of Theropithecus gelada. Taxonomy (NCBI): domain Eukaryota; kingdom Metazoa; phylum Chordata; class Mammalia; order Primates; family Cercopithecidae; genus Theropithecus; species Theropithecus gelada. The sequence goes on from NC_037689.1 coordinate 137,485,060, forward strand.
CATTTCTCGAAAGGTGACGTACAAATGGCCAAAAAACATAGGAAATGATGCTAAACATCACTAATCATCCGAGAAATGCAAATCAAAATCACAATAAGATGTAACCTCACATCCATTAAGACAGCTACTATAGGTCGGGCGCAGTGGCTCCCATTTGTAATCCCAGCACATGGGAGGCCAAGGCAGAGGGATCACATAAGGTCAGGAGTTCGAGACCAGCCTGGCCAACATGGTGAAACCTAGTCTCTACCAAAAAGACAAAAATTAGCCGGGCATGGTGGTACACGCCTATAATCCCAGCTATTCGGGAGGCTGAGGCAGTAGAATCGCTTGAACCTGGGAAGCAGAGGTTGCAGTGAGCAGAGATCGCACCACTGCACTTCAGCCTGGGCAACAAAGAAAGGCTCTGCCTCAAAAAAAAAAAAAAAAAAAAGACTGTTACTATAAAAAATATAGCAATTGTTGGTGAGTATGTGGAGAAACTAGAACCCTTAATGGGAATGTAAAATGATGTAGCCACTGTTGAAAACAGTACAGAAGTTCCTCAAAAAATTAAACAAAATTACCACATGACACAGCAGTCTCATTTCTGGGTATATATCCAAAGAACTGAAAGCATAATCTCAAAGAGAGATATTTGCACACTGATGTTCATAGCAGCATTATTCCCAATAGCTAAGAGGTGGAAGCAATCCAAATGACTATCTACAGAAGAATGGATAAACAAAATATATATACACACAATGAAATATAATCCAGCCTTTAAAAGGAAGAAAATCAGGCCAAGCACGGTGGCTTAAGCCTGTAATCCCACCACTTTGGGAGGCCGAGGCGGGTGGATCACCTGAAGTCAGAAGTTCCACACTAGCCTGGCCAACATGGCGAAACCTCATCTCTACTAAAAATATAAAAATTAGCTGGGCATGGTGGTGGGCAACTATAATCCCAGCTACTGGGGAGGCTAAGGCAGGAGAATTGCTTGAACCCGGGGGTGGGGTGGGGGACAGAGGTTGCAGTGAGCCAAGACCACACCACTTCACTCCAGCCTGGGCGACAGAGTGAAACCCCATCTCAAAACAAGGGAAGAAAATCCTCTCACATGCTACGACATGGAGAATCCTGGAGGACATTATGCTAAGTGAAATAAGCCAGTCACAAAAAGACAAATACTGCATGAAGTGGGGGAGCTGTTGTTTAATGGCTATGGAATTTTAGTTTTGCAAGATGAAAAAGTTCTAGAGATCTGTTGCATACAATGTGAATACAATTTGCACTACTCTATGCTTTAAAAAAAGATGGTAAGTTTTATGTGTTTCCTTTACAATTAAAAATACTAGTTATTGGCCGGGTGCTGTGGCTCATGCCTGTAATTCCAGCACTTTAGGAGGCAGAGGAGGGTGGATCACCTGAGGTTGGGAGTTCAAAGACCAGCCTGGCCAACATGGCGAAACCCTGTCTCTACTAAAAACTATTTTTAAAATTAGCCGGGCGTGGTGGCATGTGCCTGTAATTCCAGCTGCTCAGGGGGCTGAGGCATGAGAATCGCCTGAATCCGGGAGGCAGACAAGGCAGTGAGCTGAGATCACACCACTGCACTCCAGCCGGGGCGACTGAGCAAGACTACGTTTCAAAAAAACACATAAACAGGTGGGCGCAGTGGCTCACACCTATAATCCCAGCAAAATCCCATCTCTACTAAATACACAAAAATTAGCTGCGTGGTGGCAGGCACCTGTAATCCAAGCTACTTGGGAGGCTGAGAGAGGAGAATGGCTTGAACCCAGGAGGCAGAGGTTGCAGTGAGCAGAGATTGCAGCACTACATACACACACACACACACACACACACACACACACACACACACAAACTACTTAAGTGAGGAAGAACTGAAGAAAGCAGTTTGGTAGTTCCTGAAAAGTTTAAACATACAATTACCATATGACCCAGCAATTCCACTAATATATACTCAAGTAAAAACATATTCATTTTAAAAAACAAAAAAATTTGCCAGGCACAGTGGCTCACACCTGTAATTCCAGCACTTTGGGAGGCCAAGATGGGTGGATCACCTAAGGCCAAGAGTTCAAGACAAGCCTGGCCAACAAGGTGAAACCCGGTATCTACTAAAAATACAAAACTAGCCAGGTGAGGTGGTGCACATCTGTTGTCCCAGCTACTCAGGAGGCTGAGACAGGAGAATTGTTTGAACCTGGGAGGCAGAGGCTGCAATGCGCTGTGATGGCGCCACTGCACTCCAGCCTGGGCGACAGAGTGAGGCTCTGTCTCAATAAAAAAATAAAAAATAATAAAGGACAAAAGTGCAAACCCAAATGTCCATCAGCTGATGAACAAATAAATAAAATGTGCTCTCTCCATAAAACAGAGTATTACTCTGCCTTCAAAAGGAATGAATCCGGGCACGGTGGCTCACACCTATAATCCCAGCACTTTGGGAGGCCGAGCTGGGCGGATGACCTGAGGTCAGTTTGAGACCAGCCTAGCCAACATAGCAAAACCCTGTCTCTACTAAAAATACAAAAATTAGTTGAGTGTGGTGGTGCGTGCCTGCAGTCCAAGTTACTTTGGAGGCTGAGGCATGAGAATCGCTTGAAACTGGGAGGCATAGGTTGCAGTGAGCCAAGATCATACCACTGCGCTCCAGCCCGGGTGACAGAGAGACTCCACCTCAAAAAAAAGGAATGAAGTACTGATACTGATACATGCTACAACATGAACAAATCTTGAAAATATTACTATGCTAAACCAAAGAATTCAGTCACAAAGTAACACATACTGTATGATTCCAATGGCAGTCCAGAGATAAGAAAGTAGATTGGTGGTTGCCAAGGGCTGAAGGGTAGAGGATTGGGACTAAGAGCTAACAGATGGGGTTTCTTTTTGAGATAGTGGAAATATGCTGGAATTAGATAGCTGTGATAGTTACACAGCATAGTAAATTTAAATCCACTTAAGTGTATACTTTAAAGTGGTGAATTTTATGTTATGTGAATTATCTCAATTTTTTAAAGTGAATGAAAAAAAGTGAAAGAGTGAGAGCAATACCAGCAAAGTATTTAACCAGAAATCAGCGGAAAGTCAATGAAATGCTCCTGGTGTGCGTCTGTAAAAGATCCCCCTGCAGCTGTGTAGAAGATGGATAGGAGAGGGCAAAAGTGGAAATAAAATAATCGATTGCAAAGGTCCAGGTAAATGACAGCAGTAGCTTGAATTTGAATGGTGGTAGGTGTGGAAATGAAGAAAGGTGGATGGGATGTGACAGCATTTTCAGAAATAGAACCTATTGGATTCTCTGACAAATGTGATGAAGGGAAAGGTTAGTATCAAGTTAAGACTGCTAGGTTTTTAGCTTGAGCTACTAGGTGGGGGATGGTGCCACTTACTGAACAGGGGAAAACTGGAGGAGGAACAAATATGAAAGTGGAGAAATGCTAATGACTTAGATGAGGGTGGCAGTCATGATGATAAAGAAAAGTGGCACTGACTGAGCATGGTGTTGTGATGAACTGGTTATGAGGGTGATACGTGTCCCCACCCAAATCTCATCTTGAATTATAATCCCCATAATACCCACCTGTCAAGGGAGAGACCAGGTGGAGGCAACTGAATCATGGGGGCAGTTTTCTCCATGGTGTTCTCGTGATAGTGAGTCTCACGAGATCTGATGGTTTCATAAGGGGTTCTTCCCCCTTCAGTCAGCACTTCTCCTTCCTGCCACCCTGTGAAGAAAGTGCCTTGCTTCCTAATTGCCTTCTGCCATGATTGGAAGTTTCCTAAGGCCTCCCCAGCCATGTGGAACTGTGAGTCCATCAAACCTCTTTCCTTTATAAATTACCCAATCTCAGGCAGTTCTTTATAGCAGTATGAAAATAGACTAATACAGAGGGAATGAGATGCAATTGATGTTCTGGTAAGTCCAAATGATGCAGTCAGATCTGAAAGTCTATCAAAAGCTTTCTTATCTAACAGCAGTGAAATATAAATGTGTTGGTAAGGAATGTACTCCTGAAAAAAGGCCTGATCTCCAGCTTTTTAAATAAATGACCACTAGTACTCAAGAAAATGAACTGTCTCCCCTGTGTAGTCAAAGTTCCCAGAAATATGTACCCATAATTTAAGCAGGGTAACTAAGTAAGCAGTCCTATAATAATACATGAAGTAGTGTCATGATATATTACCCCGAATATATATTTCATCCTGGTCTCTGCCTTACTGTCCCTGCACCAAATCAAGCCGGGCATGGCAGCTCAAGCCAGTAATCCCAGTACTTTGGGAGGCTGAGTCAGGTGGATCACTTGAGGTCAGGAGTTCAAGACCAGCCTGGCCAACATGGTGAAACCCCATCTCTCCTAATACAAAAATTAGCCAGATGCGGTGGCACACGCCTGTAGTCTCAGCTACTCAGGAGGCTGAGGCAGGAGAATCACTTGAACCCGGGAGGCGGAGGTTGCAGTGAGCCGAGATTGTGCCACTGCACTCCAGCCTGGGCAACAGAGCAAGACTGTCTCTCTCTCTCTCTCTCTCTCTCTCTCTATATATATATATATATATATATATGTATATATATTTTAATAACATAAATTCGCTGGAGTCATAGGTTTCAGAAAAGAGCATCTATGTATAGGAAGATTCCTATAGCTATTGTTGTGGAGACCTAAAGCCACCTGACACCTGTTTTTAGCAACTCCTTTTTCAAAATCAAAATTACTACAGCAAATGTAAGGCATTGAAGATCAAGGTTTTGGTCTTTCTGCTGTATCATGGACAGCATCTTTATGTTCCCATAAAATTCTTATGTGGAAATCCAAACTTCCAAGGTGTCGGTACTAGGAGGTGAGGCATCTTACAGGTGATTAGGCCATGAGGGTGGAGCCCTCATTAATGGGATTAGTGCCCGAGAGAGCTCATTTCACTCTTTTTCTGCCATGTGAGGTTACAATAAGTCACCAGTTTACAACGTGAAGCCCCCTCACCAGTAGCCAACCATGCTGGCATCCTATCTTGGACTTCCAAGTTCCAGGATTGTGAGAAATAAATTTCTGTTGTTTATAAGCCACTGAATCTATGGTGATCTGTTATACTTTTTATTTGTTTTGTTTTGGTTTTTTTTGAGGCAGAGTCTCGCTCTGTTACCCAGGCTGGAGTGCAGTGGTGCCATCTCTGCTCACTGCAACCTCCATCTCCCCGGCTCAAGCAGTTCTCCGGCCTCAGCCTCCCAAGTAGCTGGGATTACAGACGCTTTCCATCACACCTGGCTAATTTTTGTTTTTAGTAGAGACAGGGTTTCACCATGTTGGCCAGCCTGGTTTTGAACTCCTGACCTCAAATGATTCACCTGCCTCAGCCTCCCAAAGTGCTGGGATTACAGGCATGAGCCACTGAGCCCCGCCTGTTATACTTTTTTATAACAGCTCAAACTCATTTGGGGTTGGCATGTATGCTCTCTAAATTGACTGGTTCCCATGCTTTAAGTGCAAACAATGACCCCGCACCATTGCTCAGGTGATTGCCTCCTCCTGTAATGAGACTGCCCATCCCTAAAATCTCAGAACCTTCAGCCCTTTGGGTCCCCAAAGGTCCAGTTGACAGGCTATTTCCTCCATAAAGCTCTCCCCAAGAAATGAAGCCAGAGAGCCAGTGCCTCCTTCTGAATGCCTACTGCACTTACTGTGTATGTCGTTCAAAAGGATGGCACTGGTGACCTACTGGCCTTGTGCGGAGGTTGGTCCTGTTTGCTGGTCTTCTATCTCTTCTACCAAAGTGCAGGCTACTGGTGAGCAGGGCTATACCTTACACACCTCTACAGCACCAAATAGGGGATGAGTGTTTCAAGAAAGCTGTAATTCACATGAATGTTTTCAGAAAAGAAGCCAGAGTAAATTGTCAACTATACTATAGATCCCTTAATCCATACTACTGCAAAATACATTAATTGTGAAGCTTAAAGAACGTCCCCACTGCTTACACAACAGGTGTAGCTTACATAATCTGCTCTACCCAGCTGTTACTTGAGGCAATTCCCTCCTGGCTTCTACTCCCTGTCGATATGTGGGATTACTGCACTATCCATTATGATTTCCTCATTCCTTGCGCCAACCATAAAAGATTTGTTAATTTTCCTTTATAACAGTAAAAACAGTTGAAACTCCAAATAACCAGAGATATTCTAGGGTTTTCCATGACTATAAAACTCAAAAGACAATCCAGGATATAAACCAATATTTCTAAATATTGCCATAAATTGTTTTTTTCTTTTAGTGTTTGTTTCCCCCTATGTAGTCTTCTTTGACAAAATACTACAGTATTCCCACTGTTTGGAAATTGTGTTACCCAAAAGGTACAGAATGGGACGAAGCAATGATGCAAATGAGTGTTAGGACTATAAGCAAATGAATGGGAGCAGTAACGAAAGTCCAAAAGTCAGGAAAAATGAAAATCCACGAACTTGGTGATGCTCCAGAGAGGAAACCAGCAAGTGTTGACGCTAAACTGGCAGAAACATCAATACTTCCTGGCTCCCCCACTGGGTGCATCAATTTACCACCGGCAGGCTGCTCTTCTGCTTCAAGTGACAAATAGTGAGTGCTTTCAATGACAGTATGAAAAGGAATGACCCATAATCTAGAAGCATGGGTATGGGCAGCAATGAAAAGATGTGATTGCTGGAGTCTTTCTCAGCTGCACTGCTGATTAGCTTAATGATCTTGGACAAGTCCTTTCCTTTCACTGAAAAAATGCCAGTATTTCATAATATTTGCGTGATGGAAAGAGTTAACATAGCAGGCCTGACGCTGCTATTCTTAGTAGGGCCTGTTTGCAAGGTTGGTCTTTGGCTGGTGTCTGGGGACTCGGATTTTGGGAGGGTTCCCATCACCCTGATAAGAGTGGCTCACTCTGCTTAAGCTGTGTAAACAATAGGGTTTACACTGAATACCTGCTTTCCTCCTTGGGGTCTGGAATTTTGCTGTGTACCAGGTGGAGGGTGCCTCTGTGACCAGCTCCCAATAAAAACCCTGGGTACTGAATCTCTAATAAGCTTCCCTAGTAGACATTTCATACTAGCTGTCAAAACTCGTTTGCTAGAGGAATTAAGCATGACCTGTGTGATTTCAGTGAAAGATGACTGGAAGCTTGCACATGGTTTCCTCCAGACTTGGCCCCAGTGAGCCTTTTCCCATTACTGACTTTGCTCTGTATCCTTTTGCTATAATAAATCACATCCCCAAGCGTGTATATGTACTGAGTTCTGCCAGTGAATCATCAAACCTAGGCCAGTTTTGAGGACCTGACACAATTGGTATCGTGCTGAATAGTCTACCAAACATTTTTTTCCACAGTCTTGTGAAATAGGTATTATTATTCCCATTCTATCGATGCAGAAACTGAAGTTCAAAAAGGTGACAGAGAGTGCCCAGAAAATAAATATTTCCGTGTTTACTATATTATATATGGCTGTTCTCAAATTTTAGTGAGCCTAAGAATTACTTGGAATGCTTGTTAAAAACAGTTTCCTGGGGCCTATCACCCAAGACTTGGATTCAGTAAGTTCAAGACCCAGGAATCTGTATTTATAGTAAGCATCCAGGATGATGATGATGATTATTATTGAGATGGAGTTTTGCTCTTGTTGCCCAGGCTGGAGTGCAGAGGCACAGTGAGCCGAGGCTCACTGCAACCTCTGCCTCCCAGGTTCAAGTGATTCTCCTGCCTCAGCCTCCCAAGTAGCTGAAATTACAGGCCTGCGCTACCACTCCTGGCTAATTTTATAGCCCAGTCTGAAATGCATAATGTAGCCCAGTCTGAAATTCAGATCTGTAGCCCAGTCTGAAATGGAGAAACAGATTTTTCATCTGTTATTACTGACTCAGACTGTGTTACCAATTCAGCTCAAAACAATTAAACAAGTATTAATTGAACATCTACTGTTTACCTGATGCTGTGCTAACTGCAAGATCGTTTTCAAGAACACTTCTGATTTTTCCAAGAATACCATGGCAAAGAGAAATGGACTAGGAAAACATTGCCACATTAATACTTTATGACAACATATAATACAGACACCTAAAAAACAAATGATATCTGCTTGAACAGGGTAGGCCTCACCAATCCTCCCATATTCCATTAAATAAATATGGTGCAAGAAATCAATGATTTCTACTTCACAAATACAGGTTAACCTTCTCAATCTGGAAATCCATGGTCCATTATCATTTATAAATCACATCTTCTATTATCAAGAAGTCAGCCGAACCAGCAATCCATCCAGACACTGCAGTAATTGAGGGGCTGTCTGCCAATGTGCGGGCACAGGGCATCCTGTGCCCATATCTGCAGTGCTGAGCACTCATTCATCATTAAGCTGCAGCAGTGTTAACATATGCTGCAGTTGTGCCAATATGTTTGTTTTACGATCACCACTAATCTACCCATATACCAGGCCAAGAAGGTAAATGTTAAGTGAAAGGAAATAAACTCAAGAGCCAGCACCTAATTCACTTGTGGAAGCCCAGAACCTCCCTCCACCTAACCAGAAAAAGTCTCCCAGCCTCGAGGGTTCCAGATGTAAATGGTTCATCTGTATAAAGCGCTACAGATGTACAGGAAATTCCACCACCTTGAAGAACAAAATAGTATTTTTTTTGTATCCCATGCATTCACCCTCTTTGAGAGAACTGATCAACCATGTTAGACAAGCAGTGAGCCTTGATGATTTTTTCCATCACTCAACAAACCAGTATTTGATTTCACTCAGTGGGCTAGTTCTTTGCACATCATGCAGACACAGCGAGGTTAGTTATGGTTCTTTCAGGGGCCACTGGCCATCCTTTACCTCCTAGAACCCACTGCTCAGCAGGTGGTAAACTGGCAGCTTTTTTGAGAAAACAAGCTCTTTTGGACAGTTGCACCTGCCCAAATCTCAATTCAGCTAAAAGTTAATTAGGAACACTGGAAACTACCTGGTATATAGGCACTCAATATTACACGCTAAATGGCTGAATTATTAGCAATAAGCATAAACAAAAGGAACAAACAGTAAACACTTAGAGAAAGTATTCAGGACACAGAGTTTTAGTTTGCTTAGTCAGTAAAAGGTAGATCAGGAAAAAAGACAAAAGCTGCTGTCATTTGTGTGAAGATTTATTTCAAGTTATAGTGGTTCATTTCTAAGTAAGTTTCCTACCTTGTGCAGGGTCGGCCTAGCATCTACTTGCAAAACAGCAGTTTGCCATGCATAGGTCAGATGAAAGGAGACAAATGCAATAAACTCCTTTTTATCTGACAACCAAACAACCAGAAAATAACTGATACTGTACAATCTATTTTTGGTAGAAAAATGACAAGTATGTAATAGTAACTTATTCATAAAGATGAAATTTCATGGTATGTCACAAATGTATTCAATGCAATGCAGTTACCATGCCCTCTATATCTGTAGTTGTGTATGTAATGATCATTACAGCTCAAGAAGACAGGAACCTTGTCTGTTTTGCTCATCTATGCCCCCAGGATTGACTACAGTGCCCAGCACATAGTAAGTGCTTGGTGAATATTTGCTGAATGAAATAATTGCTCTGCAAAACCATACACTGCCTTAATCATCTAAGAAAGAGGCCGAGCGTGCTGGCTCATGCCTGTAATCCCAGCACTTTGGGAGGCCGAGGTGGGGAAATCACCTGAGGTCAAGCGTTCGAGACTAGCCTGGCCAATATGGTGAAACCCTATTTCTACTAAAAAATACAAAAAATTAGCCAGGCGTGGTGGCAGGTGCCTGTAATCCCAGCTACTAGGGGGGCTGAGGCAGGAGAATCGCTTGAACCCGGAAGGTGGAGGTTGCAGTGAGCCGAGATCGTGCCATTGCACTCCAGCCTGGGTGACAAGAGTAAGACTCTGTCTCCAAAAAAAAAAACAAACAACAAAAAAAAAAACCAAGGGGATAATGCAGATGGCAGATCCTGGGACTTCTCAGCATGATCCAATTCCCATAATAAATCTCAAAAAAAGGGAAAAAAAGAAAGATTATACTATGGTCAGTATAGCTTTCGGCATTAGGTGTATTTATTCTAATTCTTAGAATACTAGTAATGTATACGGTATACCCCAATTAACAAGAACTCATTCTGCATAAGGGCAGGTTTACAATAATCACTATCTATAAGTTAAGGTTATCATTTATGGGATACATACAAAAGTTGTTCTTTCAAAAAATATTTTACTGAACACCTACTGGGGGCCAGGCACTGTGCTAGGAGGTAAGAACACACTGTGAACTGTCCCTGTCTAGGATAGCCTTTCTCAATTAGGGTTCCTTAACTCCAGCTATGCAGGAAAATGTTAATTTATTACTAACAATGCATGTCCTAGGGCATCAGTGCCAATTCTCTCCATGTTGTGAAAGACTAGTCTAGGAAACCATACAAGTTAAAAGGCAATTATAACACAATATGATTTTTTTTTTAATTTATTTATTATTATACTTTAAGTTGTAGGGTACATGTGCATAACGTGCAGGTTTGTTACATATGTATACTTGTGCCATGTTGGTCTGCTGCACCCATCAACTCGTCAGTTACATCAGGTATAACTCCCAATGCAATCCCTCCCCCCTCCCCCCTCCCCATGATAGGCCCCGGTGTGTGATGTTCCCCTTCCTGAGTCCAAGTGATCTCATTGTTCAGTTCCCACCTATGAGTGAGANCTTAATCCAATCTGTCACTGATGGACATTTGGGTTGATTCCAAGTCTTTGCTATTGTGAATAGTGCTGCAATAAACATACGTGTGCACTCAGTGAAATAAAAGAGGACACAAACAAATGGAAGAACATACCATGCTCATGGATAGGAAGAATCAATATCGTGAAAATGGCCATACTGCCCAAGGTAATTTATAGATTCAATGCCATCCCCATCAAGCTACCAATGAGTTTCTTCACAGAATTGGAAACACAATATGATTTAAAAAAAAAAAAGTTGCTTTTAAGTATGGTCAAGTTCAACTGCTAAACCTAGACCTCGATGAACAGCCATGTGGGAGTCAAGATACACAGACCATTTGTTATAGTTGTGCAAATGTAAAAACATTGCAATACATACATACAGATATATTTCCAAACACAGTAAAATAAAATCAGTATTTTCCCGCTCTTCAATGTCAGGCCAGAGTTATTAAAGTGAAACAAACAAAAAAAAATGTTTAATTATTCTGATAATTTAAAGGGGAAACTAAAAACCTTCTTGCTCCTGGGGGGGAAGGGGGGAAAGCAATTACCTGAACTATTTTCTAAATTGTCTCCATATATTGTTTCATTAGCCTAGCTTTGCCTTGGACTCAAAGCAATAAATTAGTTACCTATTTCATTAATTCTTATTTTGTACTTTTTAGTCATTTTAAATTTCCATTCTTCCTTACGCAGTCTATTTTCTTTCTAGTCCTGGGCATTTTCTGTGTGATATTATGACTATATGCTACATGCTTTATGAAACCAAAGCAGTTTAAGGATTTCTAGAATCAGATTTAAATGTACTCCAGTATTTCATACTCATAATTAAGCTTTCATGTATCAAAGGTCTAGAAATGCATACCTGTTAACTATCACTCTCTGACAAGCTAAACTGACAGCGTCCTCTTGGCCAAGCCCCCAATCTACTTTATCAAGAAATCTCTTATTTTGAATCTTTAGTATAAAATAATTTAATAAGCCAAAAAGAGGGGGGAATTGTTTTCAGACTTTCAAAAAATCTTTAAGACCAAGAGAACATGTTACTATAATCACTAGGAATTGCATTAAGAATAAAGCAAAACAGGATAACATAAAAGTCCACGACCCTTAAATCTCAACTAGTCCAGACTTCTGATTAAATATGCCTTTGAAGAAAATAAGTTGTACAGACAGAACTATTATTATTTCTTTACTGTATTTATGGAGATGCTGACTGAGAACAGGTGGTGCTTTTATTGCACTCAGAGACATCTAACTCTTAAATCCTTTAGGACATCCTCTACATGCCTCAACCCTAAAATGCTATACACCAAATCCACCAATTTCTTTCCACCTCCAAACTGTCAAAAGGAAAGTCATAATCCATCAGAAAGAAAGGAACACAGTTATTAATGGCAAAGACGTCAAGACCATGTATTTTAAAAATACAATGAATCACTATTTTCTTTTAGCTTGAAATTGGAAAACTTGAAAAATAAATGGCATTTCAAAAATGATTCAGCAAACACAACTGAGCTATAGAAGATGATGCTTGTAAGAATCCTAAGGGATTCTTCCACTTCAGGTTTAAAATATAAAGAAAGCACTTCTCTAATATGTAGTCTAGTTTTCAACAACCAACAACTACAATCAACACCACTGTAATTTATTTCACAATCAAAACCAATTTCAGACACGTACAGGTACACTAAAAACCACAACTGATTTTGAAAGGAATTCATAGCTCCATTTCTAAAATATTAAAACAATCATAAGACCATTCACAACCTTGACTACATCTATACTGCTGTGAAAGTCTCAAAGTTCCAACCAAATCTTTAATTCTAGTCTTCTAGTAATTTAAATGGAAGTACCCCTCAAAGAATTTGTCAGGCAAAAGATGAGAACAGCATATGGTTTACTGATCTAAGAGACGGAAAAATTGCCACCCGCCCCCAAATTTTGAAGCCGTTTTTTAACAATGAGTATTTGATAGTATTTTTCACATTCAGTCCAACGGTATGCAGATTAATTCCTTGCTCTGGGCCTAGGGCTCTGACACAACTCCTAAGAACCTTTCAGCTTACTGCACAGGTACAAATTTCCGATACTTACCACAGTCATGGCTGCACAGGAAAATGTGAACAGCTGAACATTCCAGCTGCAACAGTGAGGTCAAAGCTCATTTCAGTATTAGCAAAAGTGATTCTCTGCTGAGATCCTGGTCGGGGATGCAAAGTACTAGCCTCAAACCTGCAGGCTGGCACCTCAACAACTGCTGCAAATTCTACTGCATGCCCTGGCTTCCTGGGCCAGCACTGCTTAATTACTAGACTCTGATACGATGCAGATCACTCTTCGCAAAAGGGAAGCAAATGAGCTTTTAGACCAGTACTTGAGCTGTTCAGTTTCAAATGTTCAAATCCTTAAAAAAAAAAAAGGGGGGGGATTTCAACAACTTAAGTTTAATGATTTTATTATGATTCAGAGCCTAGTTGTTTTCCACTATAAGAGTGCCATGTGAAAAGATTACCCTTTTCCTAAATACTACAATTAGCTTTCACTGCCACCTTTCCCTTTTTGTCACCCCCAAACAACACTCCAAGATCACAAGAATCTATGTGAAACAGAGCTATGAAGAACAATACCCGTTTGCATTCTCGGGCTAAATGTGAGAAACCAATTTTAGTCACTTGCTTCAGCAAAGCTATTAGTACAAGCCGTCACCTACGGATTTCAAGATGATTGATATGTACAACCTCTATTGCTCTATGCCACAGGTAATAAATCTGTTCCAATTTCATACTGCATGTTTCTGGGAGAGGTCAACATTTAGAAAACCATTAACATAGCACTATTGTGATAATAATATTCTAAAAAGGGATGTACAAGTATTACTTTTAACCTGTGTACATTTGTGAAAGTTTCAAATGAAGGAAAAATGAGAGCAAATTTACCCGATGTATGAAAAATGTTAGCAACGCTTTGATTAGGAATAATTGCATGAATAAAACCAAATCGACGTGTTCTCAAAAGATGTATTTTAAGGCAGGTAGAGGAACTCAGCATTCAACCCTTTTTCCTAACTACAGAAAAATCAAAATTTGCAGATGAACCATTTCTTTCACATCATTGGCAGAAATAAAATCCTATTCCCGCCACCTCCTCTTGCAATTAAGGAAGTTGCTACAAATAGCAGCACAGAACGTAAATGGTCCTGTTTTGCTCCATTCTTAATGTACCCTCTAGGAGTAAACAGGTTACTCAAAAAAGTCAGTAGCCAGAAAGCGATTTTCCCTATGGCAAACTCCCTTGAAAATGAAATTCCCCTTTCTGGGGATTTTGAAGGGGGTAAACGTGGACGGAGGAGTCCAGTCGCAGCCCGCCTTCTCCGATGGGTTCAAGGTCTGGAGTGCTCAGTCCTCCGCGAAGCTTCAGACCAGCGATCGGCAGCACGGGCAGTGGCGGCGCAGCCTCCACGCGGCTGCACATCCACCCAGCCCACCCTGACAATCACGCTCGCCTTTCAAACACCCTAAAGGTGAGCTTTGTAGGCTGGGTCTCCAAAGTTTGCCCGGCCTCCGGTCAGCAGCCGCCCGCTGGCTGAGCCCTAGGCAAGGCTGAGTCTTGCCCTAGCCTCCGGCTCCCTCAGCCCCCCGCTCTTATTTTGGGCCACGGTGACAGGTCTAGGTTTACCTCCATGTGCTCGTGGCAGAGGAAACAAAAGAAGGCAACCTCCCTGAGAATAAAACGCCATCTTCGACTAATTGGCAAACTGAGGGGTCCCCAGGTCGGTCTCCCCACGAGTCCCCCACCACCCAGCCCGAGGGCGGCCCCCAGTTTCAGGCAGAGTTTGTAACAGCTCCGGGAAGCCCTGGTCGAATTGTCCTGGGGGCGAGGGTGGGATACTCCGAGAGCCCTACCTGCCACCCCTCCCCGGCCGCCTGGGCACCGTGTTTCGGTGAAAAGAAGAGGGGTGGTGGTGTCTCCCAGAGATGTAATTGCCCCCTGAGAAAATTGTTGTGAGGGACCCGGCGAAGGGGCTGGCGAGCAAACAAACCGGCACGCGCGGAGCCGCAGCGAGTATACTTACAAAACGATTCAAGCTCCGGCGGAACATCGCGTCGAAGGCCGCCGGGCGCTGAGCTGGGCTCTACTGGGCTGTCTGGGAAGGCGCCGTCCACAAAACACACTGCGGCGTGGGCCGGCCGCGCCAAGCGGAGCAGCGAGGCGGGCTGCCGGGCCACCCGCTCGCCGCCTGCTCTCTTCGGCTCTCCTCGCTCCCCCGCCCCCCAGCCGTCCGCAGCCTCGCCGCCGCCCCGCCTCACTCGCGGCCCGCCCCCGGCCTGCCTGACCCGGGGGCTGCAGCCCCGCGGATCGCCCTTATCTGGCCCCGGCACCGCGGGCCGGCAGCTCCCGCAGCACCCACTGAGAAGGCGAGCCCGCCGCGCGGGGGAAGGATGGCGGAGGAGCGCGAGGCTCCTCCTGTGGGGAGGGGGGCGCCCCCGTCTCTCCGCCAGCGCCGGGCTCGGCACCCCGCGGGATGCACTCTTCCCCGACGCGGCACCACCGCCCGCCTCCCCGCTGGACTCCGCGGCCGCCCCCCTCGGAGCACGGGGAACCCTCCCGAGGCACCCCGCGCCTCACCTCGCCTCAGCCCGACACTACTCCCCTGTCTCTGTCGGGAGCCACAGCCTCCCTCGCCCCAGCCCTAACTCGTCCGCCGCGCCGCGCGTGCCGCGCCGCGCTGTTCAGCTCGCAGCCCCTCCTCGGTCCGCGGCTGCCGCGCCGCCCCGCGCTCTCGTCCCGCACTGGGGCTAGGGAGCCTCGGTACAGCCAACCGGCCCGCCCCGAGCCAGCCGACGGCCAGGCTCCCCCTTCCGGGCGTGGTGGAGCGGGGATCCGAGGCAGGGCACCGTGGGGACCCCAGCGCGGGAGGGGCGGGGCAGGGCGAGAGCGGGGACTAGTTCTGAAAGCCCACCCTCCTCATCTCCACGGACGAGGGTTCCCCCTCGACCCTTGCTACGCTGTACTCCCACCTACGCGGCTTTCCCTCCTCTCGGTCTTCCTCTCGTCCTGCCTGCCCACCTAAGCCTCCTTACTTCCACTTTCTCTGAGGTTGTAAAGTCAGGCTTTGTGTCGTTGCTGCTGCGCAGCGGGGCGGGATTTCCCTGACCCCCTCCCCGCCCCACCCCAGGCCCCTCCCGCTCGCCCCCTCCCCCGCCTTGCTCCCGGGGTAGCCTGGGAGTTGTAGTCCAACCGTCCCCCTACTCCGCCTGGTACCGCGGGCTGGGAGCTCCCCCACACGCTAGTCCCAGGTTTGCCCAGAGGGTTGAAGAAGGAAGCGCGGGCTGAACAGCGGGTTCTCCACGCTGGCCGGCTGGGTGTGGAGGCCGGGTGCACTCGGTAGCTTCCTAGTGGTGGGACATGTGAGAAGGATAAATTAGGCAAAGCTCCGAATCCTGGGAGCTTTCCCTGGAACGCAAAATGTGCGCATCAGGAAACCCTCTCCACCCTCGGCCCCCAGCTTAGTGCTGGAATTTGCGAAACTTTAAAAATTAAAAAAAGAAAGCGAGTCCAGAATTGCCACGAGGCTGGGCATCCCTCCCAACTACCACAACCCCACCCCTTTTCACCGCCCCTTAAGGCGGGGCCCAAGGCTGTTGGAAAACTTGCAGATTCTTCTATAAAAGTCAAAAAGAAATAAGTAAAGGGAGTTCAGAGACTCTTACACGAGTCTTCCGCCTCGCCACATTCTCCTGCCAGTCTACAGCTGGGGACAGGGCCCAGCCACACCACAGGCCTTACCAAAGGTCGCAAAAGGCCTTTCCTGCTAGGCATAGGCGCTTCTCCTTTACCCTCCGGAGTCTGGATTCATTTCAACAAATCTTTACTGGGAATTTTCTTTGTACCAGGCGCTGTGCCAGGGCTGGACACAGCGATTTCTTAAAAGACTTCCCCAACAGGGTGGTCGCAAGCTGGTTGGGGGATACAAACAAGCGAAAACGCCACGTTAGAATTTAATAATAGCTAGAGTTCAAAGTGCTAGGGAAATAGGGGAGAGCGACATTGCATCTGAAAAGGTGGTCTGGGAAGTTTTCCTAAAACCTCTGGAGATTAAACTAGCCCTTGAAATGTGGGAAGACTTTAGAGGACCTGACTGAGCCCCAGGGGACAAAGTCCAGGGTAGAGGGAGAGGTCAGTGAAAAAGCGCAGGATAAGCTAAGAAAGAGATCACGCCGTAGTGGCAGACGCCCAGGACGTGTAGGTAAGGGCGGCTCGAACGAAAGCTAAAATCTAAAATTCTTCAAAATCTAAAATTCTTCAAAAACATGTTACGAAGTTTGAACTTCATTCTGTGATCAACGAGAAGCCCACCCCCCAATAAAACGCAAATGCAGGAGACCTAAGGTTTGTTGCCAAACTGTCCTAACTGCCAAGAAGTAAAACAACCGTTTTCAATTCTTCCCCTCTTATGATTCCTTCTCTTTGCTCACAGTTGAGCCTGTACCTAATGATTTTTAAGATTTATGTTAAATTTAAATTTATATTAATCAGATATTACGATATTTTATTGACAAGAGGGATCTAAAGTTTTGCTCGCTACTGTTTTAAAGATTTATTTTCAAATAGAGTTATTTTCTATCTTTACTTTTTTTTTTTTTTTTTGGAGACAGAGTCTCACTCTGTCGTCCAGGCTGGAGTGCAGTGGCGCGATCTTGGCTCACTGCAGCCTCTGCCTCCCGGGTTCAAGTGACTCTCATGCCTCAGTCTCCCGAGTAGCTGAGATTACAGATGCCTGCCACCACGCCCGGCTAATTTTTGTATTTTTAGTAGAGACGGAGTTTCACCATGTTGCCCAGGCTGGTCTCGATTTCCTGACCTCAGGTGATCCACCCGCCTCGGCAAAGTGCTGGGATTACAGGCATGAGCCACCACGCCCAGCCTCTAGCTTTACTTTTATTGAACACAGCAACTACTGTAATTTCTTCACTAGTTTATTTGTTGAACGACTACTATGTGGCAGACATTATTCTAGATACTGGAATTGAGAGGTGGAGGAGGTTATTGTCTTTAGTTCTAGGTATAAGTCTACATCCTTATCAATAAAATAATAAACTAATTTAGACATTTGGGGATGCAAGTGCTTGCTAGTGAATAGTAAGTAATATCGTTCCAAATTCAATTCTGTTAAATAAATGGAAAAAAATACTTTGCTTATAGATTCAAACAGATCGACTTTAAAAAATATTAGAGACCTGAAATTTTTTTTTGTTTACATTATGCTCTCATACTTGCCCATTGTCATGTTACTGCAACCTAATCACAGGAATTTTAAGATTCCTCAAGATATAGCAGTATTGGGCCAGGCGCGGTGGCTCCCGCCTGTAATCCCAGCACTTTGGGAGGCCAAGGTGGGTGGATCACCTGAGGTCAGGAGTTCGAGACCAGCCTGGCCAGCATGGTGAAACCCCCATATTTACTAAAAATACAAAAATTAGCCAGGAGTGGTGGCGGGCACCTGTAGTCCCAGCTACTCGGGAGGCTAAGACAGGAGAATTGAATTGCCTGAACCCGGGAGGTGGAGGTTGCAGTGAGCCAAGATCGCACCACTGCACTCCAGCCTGGGTGACAAGAGCAAAACTCCATCCCCAACCCCAGAAAGATATAGCAGTATTGTTGATTTTTATTTGTTATAATTCTGCTATTTATTCTCTCAATTTATTTCAATACAACACCTATACTCGTGGGTCCAGTCTAATTTGCTCAACTATAAAAATGCAATTCCAGGCACTTTTATGGGAGGCCGAGGCAGGCAGATCACCTGAGGTCAGGAGTTTGAAACCAGCCTGGCCAACATAGCAAAAACCTGTCTCTACTAAAAATATAAAAGTTAGCCGGGCGTAGTGGCGCGTGCCTATAATCCCAGCTACTCGGGAGGCTGGGGCAGGAGAATCACTTGAACCTGGGAGGCGGAGGTTGCAGTGAGCCAAGATCGCACCACTACACTCAAGCCTGGGCAACAGAGTGAGAGTCTGAAAAAAAAAAAAAAAAGTGCAATTCCAGGCTGGGCAGGATGGCTCACACCTATTATCCCAGCACTTTGGGAGGCCAAGGTAGGAGGATCGCTTGAGTCCAGGAGTTTGAGTTCAGCCCGGGCAACATAGCAAGACCTTATCTTTTTTTTTTTTTTAATGCAATTCCATACAAATCAAAATACACTCAGCAAAACATGAAATTATGCAAGGTGACTTTTTCTGTATCCAAACTCAACCTGAAATTAGAGCTACTCTCACACACATCCTTCAGAGTCACTCCTTTGTGAGTTTTTTTTTAACACAAGAAAAAAGATTTTGGTTCTTTTTAGTGCCTCCTCACAGTTTCCAAAGAAAACCCAGGTGTTGTAGAAAGCTGTTGTCCGTGACTATGTAAAGCAGGCCCTCAGCCAGCATTTTCACTGGGACAACTCCACTGAACAGAACTGCAAAAACGAACTTCCTCCTGCCTAAACTGTCTGAACCCCTGAAACATAACGCCAGCTCTTCTGGTGGATTAGCTAACTGCAACAGAAAGAAGCCCCACAGGTAGGAATTCATAGGAAGCAGGCTTCTTTCTGTCCTTATTACCAGGCTCGACTAGATAATGCTTGCTACCTGAGAGAGGGAAGGGAAAGAGTTCTTTCTCAATCCTTTCAATTTTGTTGCACCATTTCTGTACAAATTACTCAGGAGCTCTTCTTCCCTATTGTCCCCACCCCCAATCTTCCGTACCTTCTACCTCAGCCCCTCAGAAATCTCACCATGGCAGGTGAGCAAAACAACCATTAGAGCATAGGATGTAGGCCACACCTGTGACGGAGGAGCGCAAACTGCTTCTGAGATCTGTGGGTCGGTCAGCAATTCAAGTAATCTGGCAGGAGGGGAGCGGTGCAAAGGAGTCACTTCCATCTAATACCAAAAAAAAGAAAAAAGAAGAAAGAAAGAATTGAGGCTGTTGTATTAGCATCTAAATCACCTCATCAGCAGCAAATTAAAGGAATTCAACTGTCTGTCTGAGCTTCCAAACATATCTGGTAAGACTATCTTTTGCCCATTTGAAATTTATTTCCCCCTTTCAAGACTAGCCTTGATGTTTATTTACGACCAATTTTACCTGTATCTTTCTATTGGGCCCCTCCAATTCATTCTGTACACTGCAACCACAGAAATCTATGGCAAGCAAGTCAGATCAAATCACTCCCCTGCTTATGACTTTTCAGTAGCTTCCCATCCTCTTAGCAAAAGTTCAAAATCCAGCCTTAACATCACCAGCAAGAACCCTGAATTCTCTGACCTCTGCCTTTCCTCTCTAACCTCAGGTGGACAATTTTTCCTCTCACCAGGCTCTACCCCACGGGTCTGCTTACATTCCTTGAGTTCCCAAAGCTCCTTCTTTCTTGACAGCTTTTGCACAGGCAACAGTCTCTGCTGGAACGCTTTCACCCGCCGTTGCTATTCATCCTTCAGCTCTCAGCTTAAATGTCACTTCCTCAGATGACATCAGGGCTCCCTGTTATTGCCCTCCAAATAGCCCATATTAATTACATCCTAGGGTACTGACAGATGAGGTTAGTAATCATGGAGAATGGCAGAAGTCCAAAGGGACTGAGTGATGATCTAATATTGTCTTGTTTTTCAAAAAGAGGAAGAAGGTATATTCTAGTAATCATAATATTGAAGGCAGGTAAGGTTCTGTAACAGACCATTAAAAGAATTGTTTTGTTTTTTTAAAAATCACCATGGAAGGGAAGAGGCAATTGCTAGGAGCCACAATAAGTTCACTGAGGTGAAGTTTGGCCTTCAAGATTCTGTAGAAATTACTTCTTTTTTTTTTTTTTTTTTTTTTTTTGTGAGACCAAGTCTCACTGTCTCACCCACAGGCTGGAGTGCAGTTGCGCAATTGTGGCTCACTGCAACCTCCACCTCCCGGGTTCAAGCGATTCTCCTGCTTCAGCCTCCGGAGTAGCTGGGATTATAGGTGCCCACCACCACGCCCGGCTAATTTTTGTATTTTTAGTACAGATGAGCTTTCACCATGTTGGCCAGGCTGGTCTCGAACTCCTGACCTCAAGTGATCCACCTGCCTCAGCCTCCCAAAGTGCTGGGATTACAGGCGTGAGCCACCGCTCCTGGCTAAGAAATTATTTCTAATTCAGAATTCAACATCCTACAAAACTATATTGAGAGGATAGAGAAGAGGTTAGAAAGATATGGCATAAAAAGACTAAATCTTCACTACTGTAATCCCAGCACTTTGGGAGGCCGAGGCAGGTGAATCACGAGGTCAGGAGTTCAAGACCAGCCTGGCCAAGATGGTGAAACCCAGTCTTTACTAAAAATATAAAAATTAGCAAGGCATGGTGGCGGGTGCCTGTAATCCCAGCTACTCAGGAGCCTGAGGCAGAGAACTGCTTGAACCTGGGAGGTGGAGGTTGCAGTGGGCCAAGATCTCGCCACTGCACTCCAGCCTGGGCGAGAGAGTGAGACTCCTTCTCAAAAAAAAAAAAAAAAGACTAAATCTTTATCTCCAATGATAAGTTATTGGTTATTGTCTAGATATATTAATATAGTATAATTATTTTATTTAGAAATGAGGAGGTAAATAGCAGAAACAACTAAAATAACAAAAAACGACTTGCCTTTGGGAACACAAATCTAGAATAGGGAAGAAAGGGATAAGGGACTTTTTCTTTATAAGCCTTGTAACTGTTCTACTTTTTAAACTGTGTACACACATTATTTTCATAAAAATTAGTTTAAAATACAAATAGCATTTGGACACAAAAACAGGGAGTAGGAGAGCATTATAGCCAAGGAAATAGGAAAGATGTGGAAGTGAAAAAATATTTCAAAATAATAAGTAGACCTGTCTAGAGAAGCAATGGTCCATACTGAGGAGTGTGTGAAAGGAAAATAAGTCTTGGGGCCCCAAAATCACTCAAGCTGGGAACTGCTTAGGGCAAACCTGCCTCCCATTCTATTCAAAGTCACCCCTCTGCTCCCTAAGATAAATGCATATCTGATCGCCTCATTTGGAGAGGCTAATCAGAAGCTCAAAAGAATGCAACCATTTGTCTCGTATCTGCCTATGACCTGGAAGCCCCCTCCCCACTTCGAGTTGTCCCACTTTTCCGGACTGAACCATTGTACATATCACGCATATTGACTGATGTCTCATGTCACCCTAAAGTGTATAAAAGCTGTGCCCCTACCACCTTGGGCACATGTCATCAGGACCTCCTGAGACTGTGTCATGGGCATGCGTCCTCCACCTTGGCAAAATAAGCTTTCTAAATTAACTGAGACCTGTCTCAGATTTTTGGGCGTCACGAGTAATAGATGGTATAAAATTTTAACTTTGATTCTCAGTAAGCCACTGGAATATGCATTCTACCAAATGAGAGAATAAACTAAGAAGGAGGAAGACATGGAATCCAGAAAATGGGATGAACATGAAAGAGAGGAGTAGGGAATTCCCCAGATGATAATGAATGAAAGTTCAAGGTATATAGCTGTGTAGCACACCTAGAGGGGTCAGAGGGAAGTAGGAAGATAGAGGAATCAAGGAGGGATGTCTTTAGAGAAAAGAGAAAAACAACGGATACATTACTCAATGTGTTTGACCATGTGGAGGATAGTATTCAGAAAGGTTTTACAGTATTGTGGGAAAATTAGTGAAATCTTAGTGATAAACACATAGAAAGTAAAGCAAACTAAGTAACAAAAACCAAGGCAGCTGTTAATCCCAAGAAAAACAAAAAGTTGCTCAAGAAAGTAAATGAGTCGTCATAAAATACTCCCTGACTCCACTGTTACAGACATTCACATAGTCATAGCAATCAAAACACTGTATTATTGGTTTACAAAATTAAAACTCTTTTGTAGGATAAAGGGAGAACAAGTTGGAGGGAGCTTTGTTGTAAGAGATCTAAGTCTTTGTTTTCCATAATAAAAAGAAAATAAGTAGTATCTACAAATTGAAAGATTAAGAAATATCCGTATAAGTACATTATATAGAAATATGGGGCGGGGCGCAGTGGCTCACCTGTAATCCCAGCACACTGGGACGCCAAAGTGGGCAGATTGCCTGAGCTCAGGAGTTTGAGACCAGTCTGGGCAACATGGTGAGACCCTATTTCTACTAAAAATACAAAAAAAGTCAGGCATGGTTGTTCACACCTGTAATCTCAGCACTTTTGGAGTCCGAGATGGGTGGATCACTTGAGGTCAGGAGTTTGAAACCAACCTGACCAACATGGTGAAAACCCATCTCTACTAAAAAAAAAAAAAAAACCCTACAAAAATTAGCCAGGCATGTTAGTGCACACCTGTAGTCCCAGCTACTTGGGAGGCCGAGGCAGGAAATTCCCTTGAACCCAGGAGGCAGAAGCTGCAATAAGCCAAGATCACACCACTGCACTCCAGCCTGGGTGACAGAGCGAGACTCTGTCTCAAAAAAACAAACAAAAGAAAAATTAGCCTGGCCAGGTGCACAGTGGTTCACACCTGTAATCCTAGCACTTAGGAGGCCGGGTCATGTGAATAGCGTGAGGTCAGGAATCCGAGACCAGCCTGACCAACATGACAAAACCCTGTCTCTACTAAAAATACAAAAATTAGCTGGGCATGGTTGCAGGTGCCTATAATCCCAGCTACTTGGGAGGCCGAGGCAAGAGGATCTCTTGAGCCCAGGGGGTGGATGTTGCAGTAAGCCGAGATCGTGCCACTGCACTCCAGCCTTGGTATCAGAACAAGACTCTGCCTCCAAAAAAAAAAAAAAAAGAAAAAAGAAAAAAACAAGAAAAGAAATATGAAAGTTAATACTAGAAGAAACAGTTAAAATTATTAAAAGTAGTTTCTGTAGTAGTGCAGATTGGAAGTAGCATCTGCTCTTTTTCATTTTTCTTTTCTTTTCTTTTTTTTTTTTTTTTTGAGATGGAGTCTCATTCTGTCGCCCAGGCTGGAGTGCAGTGCCTGGATCTCGGCTCACTCCAACCTCCACCTCCCGGGTTCAAGCGAGTCTCCTGCCTCAGCCTCCCAAGTAGCTGGGATTACAGGCGTGCACCACCATACTCAGCTAAATATTTTGTATTTTTAGTAGAGACAGAGTCTCTCCACGTTGGCCAGACTGGTCTCGAACTCCTGGCCTCAAGTGATCTGCCCACCTGGGCCTCCCAAAATCCTGGGATTACAGGTGTGAGCCACCTCTCCTGGCCACATGTTCTTTTTCTTTATAAGCCATTTAAATCTATTTAAATTTTTACTATGAATATGCATTACTTTCAATAAATAAAAATTAATAAACGAGAATAAATAGCATTTTGAATGGGCAGAAGGGAAGGAGAACATTTCAGCCAAGAGAAACAGCAAAGACATGAAACAGAAAATACTAAGTAGACCTCCCTAGGGAAGTGAGAGTCCACATTGGGGAGTAGTCAAAGGTAATTTTAATAGCTATCATTTATTGAGTACTTGCTATGTGCCAGACACTCTGCTAGTCACTTTGTACACACTGTATCACTCATTTACTCACTAACCCAATAAGGCAAGTACTACTATTATCTTCCGTCTTATAGGTAAAGAAACTGAGAGGTTATGGAACAAAACTCAAAGTTGTGCTCAAAGTCACAGCTAGAAAGTAGCAGAGCAAAGTGCCGGGTGTGGTGGCTCATGCCTGTAATCCCAGCACTTTGGGAGGCCCAGGCAGGCGGATCATCTGAGGTCAGGAGTTCAAGGCCAGCCTGGCCAACATGGTAAAACCCCGTCTCTACTAAAAATACAAAAATTAACTGGTCATGGTGGCATGCTCATGTAATCACAGCTCCTTGGGAAGCTGAGGCAGGAAAATTCCTTGAACCCATGAGGTAGAGGTTGCAGTGAGCCGAGATCACCCCACTGCACTCCAACCAGGGTGACAGAGAGGGACTCCGTCTCAAAAAAAAAAAAAAAAAAAGGCAACAAATCCATACTCTTAGCCACTATGTTTTGAGGCAAATTTACAAGGTTTAATCACTGAAATAATTTATAAAACAAAGGAGAGGGATGAATCCAAAATAACTCTAAGAAATTAAAGGTTACTTACTAGGAAAATGATGTTCATTCATTTATTCATTTTAACAAATATTTATTGAATATTGACTACATCCAAGTAATTTGGTGGAAATACAGCGATGAATGTGAGAAATATGATATGATCCCTGCTCTCATAGAGCTTATTGTCTATTATCCATAGGAAAATCACTCAGGGGAACCTCAGCGGAGAAAATTATGAGTTCATTTTTAACTATGTTGAAGTAATAATAGGGTGTTCAAATAAAAAATGCCCAGTATGCGTGGAAAATGTGGTGTTACAGCTTAGTATAAGATGCTGTACACCTCAAAAATCTATTCCTGGTCAAGGGAAATCAGAATTGAGAAAAGCTATTTCATTTAATCCTTCAGAAATTCTGCATGAGCTTTAAAAGTACAGTTTCAGTGTTAGCTGGGCTGGAAGCCAGATTGCAGGAGTTTATAGGTATAAACTGTTAATTTGCAAAGCTTGATGGTGGAAGAAAGAAAAAAAGGTTGTACAATAGCTTAGGAGGGCTGTCAGCAGGGTTAAACAACTTTTATTTTCCTAACTAGAGGAGATCGACATGTGTTTAAAAGTAGAAAAGGACAAATTCTGTAGAAAGGCGAAGCTAAAGAAGGTAATCGAGGAAGCTAGGTGTGAAATGAGGTAGAAAGGGATGAACTAGGGAACACGAGGCTCAGATTTGAGAGAGGAGGAGGGAGTGCTCTTCCTTAAGACCATAAAGAAGGCTGAGAGAAGAAAAAGCAAATCAAGTGGTCTTAGGTGAAGAAAATGCATGTGAGTATGTGGTCTCTATCTTTTGAGCAAAGCTTAGTTTTTATGAGAATGGGCAATTGGGAAAGTGGATGGGGTTTCAGAAGGAATCAAGGAATACAGTTTGAGGTTCAGAGCTGAAAATTAACAAACCTTTTGGTACTCCACAGTCCTATTTCAACCACTTTCTACTGTTTTAAAATAATAGCGGATTGCACCATCCTCCAGTCTTCCTGATCAATTAAATCAAATTGTATCTCACCCAGGCCAACATTTAGGTACTAAGACTCAGGCAGGATGCCATCAAAATCCATTAAAAATGGCTCTCTTCCCAGCAGTGATAGAGATGCAAACTCCCCTTAACAATCAAATCCAACCTTGAATTAATTAATATCTCTGTTGGTGTCTGTTTTATTTTTAAGCCATATAGTTCTTACTGGCTCAATTTCTAGCATTTGTAACTCCATTTGGCACTCTTCAGAAAGTATTTAGTCTGCCTTACTTGAAAAAGTGTTCGCCATTTTGGTTCCAGTTACTTCTTGTCACAGGATATAACTGTGCACAAATACACCAACATGCACCAAAAATACACCAACATGCACCAAACAGAACAAACGCAAGAGCTTCTTCAGGGCAGGGAGTATGCCTGATTTATCTTTGTCTCATTTGCCTGGGAAGAACATAGCACAATGTTGAAGCTCAGGGAATGCTGATAATAAATGAATGATTATCTATGTGCTGTAAAGGATACAGCCCTGAACTGAGATCCAGGAGATGTCAATTCTACCTGTTAACTAGAGTTTTTCCCAGACAAACCACTTATACTCGCTGGACCCTATTTTCCCACGTGAAAATGAGGGGATTGGATGACATTAAATTGCTTCTGATTGAAATTTTATGGATTTTACATGCCATTTTAAAGTGAATATAATTTTAGTTTTCTAAATAGCAATATTTAGATTGCTGTTAGAAACATTTTCTAAATTCCTGGCCAACTCCTTGGCTACTGCCTGTGAGTCAGAGTAGATCTGTACCTCAGGTCATCTCTCGTAGACATAATAAGCAACTAAATATGCTACTCAAAAGTTCTGTCCACATGGGAAAATTTGTCTCTTCCATTGTCTTTTAGGGTTATCCCGTGGTGGGGTTCCAGTGGTGCAGTCTGCCCCTTTCAGATGGTGCCTGCCACTTTAACTGTGCAAAGTTGTGTGTAAACCAGACTCATATATTTCTATTTTTTTCTTCAGTCATTTGGTCATAGGTAACTCGCCATAAGGCCACTGGTATAGATTTAGGGAGGGGCAGCAATATGGCAGGAGGAAGTGCCATGGGAGCCTGGACCACTTGCTTATGAAACTGACTTATTTTGGCCAGGCACGGTGGCTCACACCTGTAATCCCAGCACTTTGGGAGACCAAGGCAGGCAGATCACCTGAGATCAGGAGTTCAAGACCAACCTGGCCAACATGGTGAAACCCTGTCTCTACTAAAAATACAAAAATTAGTTGGGTGTGATGGTGAGTGCCTGAGACTGAGGTGAAGAATCTCTTGAACATGGGAGGTGGAGGTTGCAGTGAGCCAAGATCATGCCACTGTACTACAGCCTGGACAACAGAGCAAAACTCCATCTCAAAAAAAAAAAAAAAAGAAACTAACTTATTTCTTCAGGCCCTATCCCACATATACACCTCCCACAAGATGATGAAATACCACTGAGCATACCAGACTGTGTGGCCAGCCAGATCAGATAACACTCAGTTTGTGACCGGCAGCTGTGTCATCCTACCTGGGTAGACATTTCATCTCCACTAGAATTCATCAGCAAACCAGAAGATTCTTCTTAAAAAGACAGCTCCCATCAAAACAGGAACTAGAAGTGAGCAAGCCGTCCATCACAACAGGTATCTACTAGAGCTTCTCAAACTCCTGCCTCCCTCCTTTTATCACTGCCTTTTTCTAGCCACTGCCTCAAGTGTACAGGGATCTTCTGCAATCCCTCTGCCCTTATGAGTTGAGGAATGAGATCTGATAAACCTCTTCAACTTAAGAATTTGAGGACTTCTAAAAGTGTGTGAATGTTTATAAGAACCACAGGGAATGAGCAATGCTGGGTCTGTGATGATGAAACCTCAAGTATCAATAAGTCAGCTTTTTGAGTGTGTTCACTGACCGACTGCCTCTTGAATGACACCTTGTAAGTGACTGCCAAGTATTCTGCGCAATACCTTCTGTTTTACATTTGTGGGAAGGTCTCTGCCCCAATGCGTTCACCTTTCAATTTTCAACACCTTCTTCTTACTCCACCCGCCCCCCTCTCTGGACTACTGCACCAGTGGTTTATGAGAATCTTCCTAATCAATCCTGAGGGGAACGGAGAAGACCCAACAATAAAAGAAACCCATCAAATAAGTACTTACATTGTACATTTCATTAAAATTCAGAGTAAAGCTACTTCCTTAACTATGTGTGTACATAAATACATCTAGATTGCCCACAATCACCCAGGCAACCGGATACAATATTGGACTTTAAAGGCACAACGGTCATGTCATTCTTCACAAGAAGTTAATTAGCTTCTCTCCTGCAGAACACTACTAAGACTATAATTGGTAATGTCTGAACTCCTGCTCAGCTATAAGTCATAATAAATAATTAGGTGATTTCTCTGGTAACTGTCATTCCTTGACTGCTGAACAATCTTCTATCATTAATGACTGTTGTATTTTACCATAGGGCAGGCATGTTTCCAATGGCCCCCAGGTATCCACAGGAAGTTTTAGCTAGGTCTAATTACTGTAAATCTCTTGCAGACCCACTCACCTCCCCATCCCGATATTGCTATCCAAAGGAAATTGAGCTTAAAGGAATAGGTCACAAAAGGGTGGAATAGTTTATGGACCAAGTGCGTGTGTGTTAATCAGGCAACAGTTTTCCTGTTTCTCTTTCAGCACTGGATCATTAGGTTTCTTATCTCTTTGGGGCTGCCTTGAGTTGTTTCTGAGTCCACCATCAATCTGGTGTTCAGGACTCTTTTTTTTTTTTTTTTTTTGAGACGGAGTCTTGCTCTGTCACCCAGGCTGGGGTGCAGTGGCCAGATCTCAGCTCACTGCAAGCTCCGCCTCCCGGGTTTACGCCATTCTCCTGCCTCAGCCTCCCTTTTTTTTTAAAAAAAAATTTTTTTTTTTTTTTTTTTTTTTTTTGAGGTGGAGTCTCACTCTGTAGCCCAGGCTGGAGTGCAGTGGTGTGATCTC
Organism: Theropithecus gelada; assembly: GCF_003255815.1. Taxonomy (NCBI): domain Eukaryota; kingdom Metazoa; phylum Chordata; class Mammalia; order Primates; family Cercopithecidae; genus Theropithecus; species Theropithecus gelada. Next base: position 137,513,892 of record NC_037689.1, read on the forward strand.
GGCCCACTACAACCTCCACCTCCTGAGTTCAAGCAATTCTCCTGCCTCAGCTTCTCAAGTAGCTGGGACTATAAGAGCGTGCCACCATGCCTATCTACATTTTTTTTGTATTTTTAGTAGAAATAGGTTTTTGCTATGTTGGCCAGGCTGGTCTTGAACTCCTGACCTCAAGTAATCTGCCCACCTCAGACTCCCAAAGTGCTGGGATTACAGACATGAGCCACCGCGCCCAGCCTGTACTGTGAAGTACAGCCAGGCCACAAAGTAATTAAACTGGAATAGCCAAGTAAGAACTGAGATTGTTTGTTCTTTTCCTCAAAGTCCATTGTATTAGTTGGGGTTCTCCAGAGAAACAACCAATAGGGTATACGAGGAGATTTATTATGGGAATTGACTCATGCAATTATAGATGCTGAGAAGTCCCAGCATCTGCCTTCTGCATGAGCCTGGCCACAAAATATCCCCTTCTTTAGTACAGGACTAAAGTACAGGACTCTTAAAAAAAAAAAAAAAAAAAAAAAAAAAAAAAGACTTGAGTCTCACTCTGTCACCCAGGCTAGAAAAACTGCAGTGGTATGATCTCAGCTCACTGCAACCTCCACCTCCCGGGTTCAAGCAATTCTCCTGCCTCAGCCTCCTGAGTAGCTGGGACTACAGGTGTGGACCATCATGCCCAACTAATTTTTGTATTTTTAGTAGAGATGGGTTTTTGCCATGTTAGCCAGCTGGTCTTGTTATGCCCAGACTGTTTGTTCCCCAAAGAAGACCACCAGAGTCCAGAGTCAAAGCCAAGCGGCAAGGATCTTTACTACAAGTTCGAACTTGGTCCCTCCTTTACACAGTATACAAGAGGGCCCTGAACAATGCGAGCGTTTGCTTTTTATAGCCCGAAAGTTGCAGGGGAACAAAGAAATTCTTTTGGCTCCTGCACTTTCAGTAACCTTGAACGGCTGTCTCCTTATCGGAGACTTTCCAGGTGGTGTTTATACTGGGCTCAGGGAGTTTGAGAGATATATGGTGGTGGGATGGGAGGATGGGATGTGTCTGTGCTAGGCTCAGGGAGTTTTGAGCCCGGGGCTGAGGAATGTGCCCAGCTCCTTTCAGTCTCGAACTCCTGACCTCAAGAGATCCTCCCACCTTGACCTCCCAAAGTGCTGGGATTACAGATGTGAGCCACTGCACCTGACCCGAAAGTACAGGACTCTTGATCACTGTCCTGATTCATCCTCTTTAGGGATGTGCTTCCTGGATAGTGTGCATATTTGTAATACCTGTAGAATCCCTGCCCTATCTCAAAAACAAAAACAAAAAAAAAGTCCAAATAAAACCTTCCAGAGAAATGGATTCATAGTCATTTCTATTGGTGATCTAAGGATTGCATAAGTATAAGAATATTTAGAAACAGGTAAATTTGGCCAGGCACAGTGGCTCACGTCTGTAATCCCAGCACTTTGAGAGGCCAAGGCTGGTGGATCATTTGAGGTCAAGAGTTGGACACCAGCCTGGCCAACTTGGTGAAACCCCGTCTTTTCTAAAAATACCAAAATTAGCTGGGTGGTAGTGGCCCGCACCTGTAATCCCAGCTATTTGGGAGGCTGAGGCAGGAGAATCGCTTGAACCCAGGAGGTGGAGGTTGCCGTGAGCCAAGATCACGCCACTGCACTCCAGTCTGAACGACAGAGTGAGACTCTGTCTCAAAAAAAAAAAAAAAAAAAAAGAAACACGCAAAAGTTAAGCAAACTGCTGTGATTATGGGGTTATGAGATTGTGTATATTTGGGGTCTTTATGTGTACCTCATATTTACATAATGTACACAGGGACCTTTGGCATTTTTTACAGGAAGACATATACTTACCTGAATTTCATCCTCAATGGCAGTGATGGCAAATATGTGGCACATATGTCGCTGGTTGCCACTGCTTACTCTCTGCTCCCACCTTCATAACAAATAGTGCTAGTCAATCACAGCACTGTTTGTTGCTGAATTTGGAATCAATACCATAATGCTTTTCAATCCAGCCCTCTACACAGTCATGTCAATAGATCAGAGTAGTCATTTGAGATGAAATCTATTTGTCATTTCTGTTCTAATTTTTAGAGGTCTTATGGTAAGTTGTCTTAATTAAAGAGCGGGGATAGCAAGGAGTAAAATCTGATTCAAACTAGCTCAGAAAAGGGAGATTTATTAAGAATACAACAGACAATGTTACAAATGTCTGGACTGTGAAGTACAGCCAGGGCACAAAGTAATTAAACTGGAATAGCCAAGCAGGAACTGAGATTGTTTGCTCTTTTTCTCAAAGTCCACTGTATTAGTTGGGGTTCTCCAGAGAAACAACCAACAGGATACATGAGGAGATTTATTATGGGAATTGGTTCATGCAATTATAGATGCTGAGAAGTCCCAGCATCTGCCATCTGCATGAGCCTGGCCACAAAATATCCCCTTCCTTATACTGATTCCAGTAACATTGGATTAGGGGCCCACTCTACTCCAGTATGACCTCATTTTAACTCCATCTGCAATGATGCTATTTCCAAATAATGTCACATTCTGGGGCACAGGGGGTTAGGAGTTCAACACGAGTTTGGGGGCACACAATTCAACCCATAATACCAACACCATCACTCTTTTTTTTTCTTTTAGTTTTTTTTTTTGAGACAGAGTTTCACGCTTGTTGCCCAGACTGTAATGCAATGGTATGATCTTGGCTCACTGCAACCTCTGCCTCCTGGGTTCAAGTGATTCTCCTGCCTCAGCCTCCCAAGTAGCTGGGATTACAGGCATACACCACCATACCCAGCTAAGCTTTGTATTTTTAGTAGAGACGGGGTTTCACCATGTTGCTCAGGCTGGTCTCGAACTCCTGACCTCAGGTGATCCACCAGCCTCGGCCTCCCAAAGTGTTGGGATTACAGGTGTGAGCCACCGCCCCCTGCCCAACATCATCACTCTTAAACCATATACCCCTTGCAGCATCTCCTGGATTTGTTTCTCCTCTTATTCGAGTATTTTTTACAAAAGTATTACCAATATGGATGTTTGTGTGGCAGACCTTTCGAGGCCTTGTATGACTGGATAAAACTTACTCCCTACTACCTGTGATGTAACAGAGTAGTTTGGATATTGGTTGTTTTCTCCATATCTCATGTTGAAATGTGATCCTCAGTGTTGGAGATGGGACCTAGTGAGAGGTGTTTGGGTCATGGGTGTGGATCCCCCATGAATGCCTTGATGCCATCCTCAGTGGAGTGAGCTCTTGCTCTATTAGTTCCCAAGATATCTGATTGTTAAAAAGAGCCTGGCACCTCCTCCGCATTCTGTTGCTTCCCTCTCACCATGTGATCTATGTACTCTGGCTCCCCTTTGCCTTCCCCCTGAATGCAAGCTTCATGAAGCCCTCACCAGAAGCAGATTTAGACAGAAATGTACAACAAAATGTGAGCTGTAACAGGGTAAGAAACTAAGCAGGGCACGGCAGTGCATACCCGTAGTCCCAGCTACTGGGGAGGCTGAGGTGGAAGGATTGCCTGAGCCCAGAGAGGTCAGCACAGAAAATTTTATTTTTGACAATTCCACTCCTTGCCATCTCTATTCGTTCAGAAAAGCTAAACTTGATAAAAGAAATTTGGTTTTACAACAGTAATATATTCCTTTTTTGAACATGTATAACTTTTAGAAGTTGACTGCTTTTATTGTAACAATCTATATCTGCCTGTCCTGTAGTGCTTTAGAGGTTTAGTTTCGCTGTGAGCAGCTTCATATTTATTTAGATGAACATGTGGAAATTAAAAGCAAGAAGCTCAATAATATTGTTTTCTCCCAATTTGTAGCCAAGCAATTTGACATTGATTTTTTTTTTATTTTGAAAAATGGTAGAGAGGGTCTATTTATGACAGATACAGTCAACTCTCCATATTTTCAGGGCTAAATCTTCCAGCCATGCATTACCATAGGTCCTTATTTCTTCTTTTCAGTAACCTTTTTGGTCATTTCAATGCAATATTCAAAAATGGCCCATTTTTCTAGGAAAAGATGTGAAGGGAAGAGATTGATGATAGAGGCTATAGTTGATTCTTTATTATCAGCAAATTTCTACTTTTCAGAGAAAAATGGCTATATTATACCTAGATTATTCCTATGTTTTATTTTTTACCTATGTATATATTGATTGATGGCAATGTTTTTCCTCATTTCTTTCGGCAGTCTTTTCAATGTGTTATTTTGTTTCGGGCATATACCAGAATAATTCTTTTTTTTTTTTTGAGATGGAGTCTCGCTCTGTCACCTGGCCGGAGTGCGGTGGCATGATCTTGGCTTACTGCAACCTCCAACTCCCTGGTTCAAGCGATTCTCCTGCCTCAGCCCCCCGAGTAGCCTGGATTAGAGGCACGCGCCACCATGCCCAGCTAATTTTTGTGTTTTTAGTAGAGATGGGGTTTCACTATTTTGGCCAGGATAGTCTCGATCTCCTGACCTCTGGTGATCTGCCCACCTTGGCCTCCCAAAGTATTGGGATTTGGCCTCCCAAAGTATTGGGATTACAGGCATGAGCCACCATGCCTGGCCATATAACAGAATAATTCTAAAAAAGTAAAACTCTCTGAAAGTTCATAGATGTAAGTTATAGTTAGTCCTTGTTTATGACCTTTCTATGCATTATATAAATAACTGCAAAACTAATTAATCATACTTAATGCTTGTTTTCTTTTCTTTTCTTTCTTTCTTTCTCTTTTTTTTTTTTTTGAGACAGAGTCTCACTTTGTCACCCAGGCTGGAGTGCAGTGGCGTGATCTCTACTCACTGCAACATCTGCCTCCTGGGTTCAAGAGATTCTCCTGCTTCAGCCTCTGAAGTAGCTGAGACTACAGGCATGCACCACCACTCCCAGATAGTAGAGGTGGGGTTTCGCCATGTTGGCTAGGCTGGTCTTGAACTCCTGACCTCAAATGATCCGCCCGCCTCGGCCTCACAAAGTGCTGGGATTACAGGTGTGAACCACTACACCCAGCCTTAACCCTTGTTTTCTAAGGTCCCAGTGGCACAGGAATAATTGTAAGTCATACATGGGTTATAATGGAGATACTTGGCTGAAGCTCCTACAGACCCTTTTTTTGTTTTTGTTTTTGTGTTTTTGAAGTGGAGTCTCACTCTTGTAGCCCAAGTGGAGTGCAATGGCGCCATCTCAGCTCACTGCAACCTCCGCCTCCCAGGTTCAAGAGACTCTCCTGCCTCAGTCTCCCGAGTAGCTAGGACTACAGGCGCCCACCACCACGCCCAGCTAATTTTTGTATTTTTATTAGAGACGGGGTTTTGTCATGTTGGCCAGGCTGGTCTCGAACTCTTGACCTCTGGTGATCCGCCTGCCTAGGCCTCCCAAAGTGCTGGGATTACAGGTACGAGCCACTGCACCTGGCCCTTTTTTCCTATTTCTATTTCCCTTCCTTTGTTGCTTCTAATTCTTAGAGATTGCACGCAGTGTGGCAGGGACTGTAAAATTGTGGGAACTGACAAAGCTGAAGACTTTTAGTAAGTCCCTGCTTGACACCACTATAACCATCTCGCATGTGGCATACCACTTCATGGTGACTGCCTAAAGATCTGTGATTCCCAGCACCATCCCACAGCCAGCTCCACCCCAGCCCTGGTAGAAATTAGTCTTCTTGCTGAATGAACATTCTTTCAGCTCTTCAGGACCACGCCTCTCCCCACAGGAGGGTGGAATTGAGGATCTCTAAGAATCCTTTTAACTCTCTGCTTATATAATTTCATGTAGATAATATACAAGAGGAATGTTTAAAATTTGACCTTTCAATGCTTTTTAAAAAAGTAATGGATTTTTAGAAAGGATTGTACTGAACAAAGGAGCAAAATATAATATAATCCGTTTCAGGCCCATAGCCAGGATCAGGTTATAAGCTTAGTAGATGAGTGTAAGAAAGGTGGTTCAACAGAAAAGGGGCAGGACTGGTCTAAGAAGGAAGAGCCACACTTGAAATCGGCTTCACAGTGCCCTCTGGAGAAGGGAAAAGTACGGTAGCAATGGATGGATTGAGCATGTGACCCTGAATAGTCTTACTGAATAGGGGAGACAAAATGGAGAGTGGGAGAGAAGGAAGTAAGGTACCGTAAGAGATAAGACAATGTTGCAAAAAGGCCAAGAAGGAGAAATTTGTGACTCTCTTACTTAAATCAGGACATTTCCAAGAAGTACTAAAGACTATCTATTGGAGTGATAGGGCTTAATTATTGTAAGTATTACCTTGGCCAAATTTTCACTGGTAAATCAGTCAATCCTTCTTCCCTCTCTCTCTCCCTCCCTATTTCCATCCCTCCCTCTCTTCCTTCGGTCCTTCCTTTTGTGCTAAAATTCTTCTCTGACTTATGGTGCATATATTTCTGTTACATAATTAGCTGGGCATGGTGGCGTATGCCTGTAATCTCAGCTACTTGGGAGGTTGAGGCAGGAGAATTTCTTGAACCCAGGAGGTGGAGGTTGCAGTGAGCCAAGATTATACCACTGCACCCCAGCCTGAGCAACAGAGTGAGACTCAAAAAAAAATTTTTTTAAAAAGGATTTTGCATATTTAATGAGCTCCAAATATTCTGTAGACTCCTACTCTGTAATTAAGTGTGGTTTAAAAAAGAACATATGTAGTCAGGCTCAGTGGCTCATGCCTATAATCCCAGTACTTTTGGAGGCCGAGGCAGGTGGATTAACTGAGGTCAGGAGTTTGAGACCAGCCTGACCAACTTGGTGAAACCTCGTCTCTACTAAAAATACAAAAATTAGCCAGGTGTGGTGATGCACGCCTGTAATCCCAGCTGAATACTCAGGAGGCTGAGGCAGGAGAATCTCTTGAACCTGGGAGGTGGAGGTTGCAGTGAGCCAAGATTCTGCCACTGCACTCCAGCCTGGGTAACAGAGCAAGAGTCTGTCTCAAAAAAAAAAAAAAAAAAAAATACATCATGCAGATGACTTTTCTTAAGATGTCATTATATTGGCCATCACTAGCAATTAGTCACTTTTATGAGATATTAATATTCATAGCTTTGAAGGTATTACATGTCTCCAGGTTCAAAATAGGAAAGAGAAAAGAGCTTAGATTATTTGGCTTTGTCTATCAAGACATTAGAAGAATGTAAACTGAAAACCATACAATTTTGGCTTTTGCTATTTTCCAGGCTAGCTCACATTAGCTCCAATATCATCCTAAAATATGAAGCCAGATTGGGCAATGAAATTGCAATTTTTGATTGCAATTCTGATTTTTAAAAAGTTAGTCTTTTTTGGAGGGGGGGTGGGTAGATGGAGTCTCCCTCTGTCACCTAGGCTGGAGTGCAGTGGCACGGTTTCAGCTCACTGCAATCTCTGCCTCCTGAGTTGAGGATATAGATTCTCCTGCCTCAGCCTCCTGAGTAGCTGGAACTACAGGTGTGCACCACCATACCTGGCTGATTTTTGTATTTTTAGTAGAGACAGGGTTTCACCATGTTAGCCAGGCTGGTCTTGAACTCCTGACCTCAAGCAATCCGCATGCATTGGCCTCCCAAAGTGCTGAGATTACAGGGGTGAGCCACTGCGACTGGCCAAATTAGTCTTAAATGTTTTCAAACATTGATCAACATCATTTTAACAAAGCAACTATAATACATTAGGAGATGGATGGGAAAATTTGAACACAGACTAGATAATCAGTATTAAAAGATTATCATTAATTTTTTTTACCTTCGCCTCTCCCACTTATCATTAATTTTAGGTGAGATAGTGGTATTGTTTGTATGTATTTTTAAAAGTCTTTATCTTTTACAGATACAAATGGGAGGGGGAATGGATAGGAGTCCAGTGAAATAAGATTGGCCATGTAGTGACAATTGTTGAATCTGAGTAATGGTTATATGGGAGTCCATTATACTACTTGCTCTACTTTTGCACATGTTTAAACTTTTTTCATAATAAGCAGTTTAAAAATCTGATGAAAACTATTTCTATTTGTGAATTTAAAAAATACTAGGCTTTTAAAACTCAGAACTACAACTTAATCCTGTACAGTCTGTCTTTTTAAAACAGGTAGTACCAATAGGAAATCAAGTCTGCAGCTCCCACAATCCTTTTTTGTTGCTGTTGAGATGGGGTCTGGCTATGTTGCTCAGGCTGGTCTTGAACTCCTGGGATCAAATGATCCTCCCACCTAGGCCTCCCAAAGTGCTGGGCCACAAGCCCTTTTTTTTTTTTTTTTTTGAGACAGAGTCTTGCTCTGTTGCCCAGGCTGGAGTGCAGTGGTGTGATCTCATCTCACTGCAACCTCCATCTCCCGGGTTTAACCGATTCTCCTGCCTCAGCCTCCCAAGTAGCTGGGATTACAGGTGTGCACCACCAAACCTGGCAAATTTTTGTATTTTTAGTAGAAATGGGGTTTTGCCATGTTGGCCAGGCTGGTCTCAAACTACTGGCCTCAAGTGATCTGCCTGCCTTGGCCTCCCAAAGTGCTGAGATTACAGGCGTGAGCCATCGCGTCCGGCCCCCACAATCCTTTTTAAATACATACACTGTTTCTTAAACCTTTTATACATAAGCAGCTACTTTGTGCCATCTGATAATTTTATGATGGCTTTATGGGTAAAGACTTGGGGGACCACCTGTGTAGAAGCAGAGATGATGGGGAAGTCAGATCTGAATGAATAAAACATCTTTATATGCCCCTGGCAGGCTAAAATAATAGCTTAGACTGATTAAAAGTGAAGTAGGGTCTGAGTGCCGTGGCTCATGCCTGTAATGCCAGCACTTTGGGAGGCTAAGGCGGGCAAATCACTTGAGGTCAGGAGTTCGAGACCAGCTTGGCCAACACAGTGAAACCCCGTCTCTACTAAAGGAACAAAAATTAGCTGGGCATGGTGGTGGGCACCTGTAATCTCAACTACTTGGGAGGCTGAGGCAGGAGAACCTTTTTTTTCTGAGACGGAGTCTCGCTCTGTCACCCAGTCTGGAGTGCAGTGGCTGGATCTTGGCTCACTGTAAGCTCCACCTCCCAGGTTCACGCCATTCTCCTGCCTCAGCCTCCCGAGTAGCTGGGACTACAGGCGCCCACCACCTCGCCCGGCTAGTTTTTGTATTTTTTAGTAGAGACGGGGTTTCACCGTGTTAGCCAGGATGGCCTCGATCTCCTGACCTTGTGATCCACCCATCTCGGCCTCCCAAAGTGCTGGGATTACAGGCTTGAGCCACCGCGCCCGGCCAAGGAGAACCTTTTGAACCCAGGAGGCAGAGGTTGCAGTGAGCTGAGATCACACCAGTGCACTTCAGCCTGGGTGACAGAGCGAAACTCTGTCTCAAAAAAGAAAAAAATAAAGTGAATTAGAGATTTTGCTCACATAGATAGATTGGGTGATCTGTGAGTAATGAGCATCCTAGTAGCTGGTAGTGAGAAGGCAGTACACCATAATGAATGACTGAGCATAAGCCAGTCATAGATCCAAATCTCAGTTCAGCCAATTACTAGATGTAATCTTACTATATGTTCCAGAGCCTCAGTTTACTCATCTAATACCCCATATACTGGGGGACTGTTGAAGTTTAAATAAAAGATACATAGTGTTAATGCAGCAGGTCTGGCTGTTCAGTCCTTGCACGTCTTCAAGGGAACCTGGAATCATTGCTGACCTTTGGCCAACCCCTGGAAATGTGGTCCTCAGAATGTTCTTATGTGAATGGTTGATGATTATATTTTATACACCTGGAGCAATGGACCAGGCCTCATCAGCTTGTCAGGATTGCTTTGCATAAACATCAACCTGTATGAAGTGCATTTGGTTTCATTTGTGATCCTGTGTTTCAGTTGCTTTGGCTGGTAATGTAGCATGATGTCACTATGAGCCTGAATCTTGATAAAAGTCTCAGACCAAGAGACTTAAACAGTTTTCCCTGGGCAGAGACATTCTGCTCATGTCAATGCAGCTTGCTGCTAGAGAGAAAGCATATCCTATGTGGCCCCAGATGGGAAAGTACTCAAAAGCCTGTCCCTGACCTCTCTGGATTTCTCCTGATATATTTTTCCTATTGCTCTTAGTCTGTGTAATCTTGCTCTAACAAAACCTTAGCCATGAGTATTGAGTTTTATGAGTCCTTGTGGTGAATCAGCAAACTTGAGGGTGAATTTAGGACCTGTGAAATATAAAGGGACTAGTACAGTACCTGAAGAATAATACATATCCAATATGTGCTTGCTAGTGGCATTTAAATTCTGCCTGCTGGATGTTGTAGGGGACAAGTTGTACTCTGCTAGAATATAGGCTGGGAATACAGGACTTTGCCTGATTTTCTCAACAATGCCCTTGGAAGAAGGGAAGGATAACATTTCATCAATAGGAAACTTAGAAGATATAACTCCAAGATTCTCCTCTGGCTTCCCAGCCCTTCTGATTCAGAGTGGAGAGGTGCCATGTAGGACAAATGTGTGGACGAGTAGACCACCAACTGAGACCTTTGGAGACTGCATGCAGGGCAAACTCTTTTACCATTTTGAAGAGTAACAAAAACAATGAAAAGCCTTGTTGGGAGTTCGAAATTTAGAAAACTTAGACTAATGTTATGGTGCTCCAAGTGTGGGTGCCACAGGCTGGATCTTCACTTTAGGTAATAGCCACCAGAGGCAATGGTGTTAAAAGTAGTTATCAGGAAGGCCAGGCACAGTGGCTCATGCCTGTAATCCCAGCAGTTTGGGAAGCCAAGGCAGGCGGATCACTTGAGGTCAGGAGTTCGAGGCCAGCCTGGGCAACATGGTGAAACCCCATCTCTACTAAAAATACAAAAATTAGCCAGGCGTGGTGGTGCATGCCTGTAGTCCCAGCTACTTGGGAAGCTGAGGCAGGAGAATCACTTGAACCCAGGAGGGAGAGGTTGCAGTGAGCCGAGGTCACGCCACTGTACTCCAGCCTGGGCGACAGAGTGAGACTTTGTCTCAAAAACAAACAAACAAACAAACAACAACAACAACAACAACAAGTGGTTATCAGGAATTTCCCCAACTCAGCCAGAACCAAGCGAACAGAATGTTTTAGTCTATCCAGGCTGCTATAGTAAAATACCATCAACTGGGTGGCTTATAAACAACCAAAATTTATTGCTCACAATTCTGGAGGTTAGGAAGTTCAGATCAAGGCACCAGAATATTCAGTGAGGGCTGACTCTATGATGTGTAAGTGGGGTCTTTTCACTGTGTCCTCACATTGTGGAAGGGGTGAACTCTAGTCTCTTCAGCCCCTTATAAAGGATTAGTACCCTTATATGGGGCTGAAGGGTACTCACATGACCTAATTACCTCCCAAAACCTCCACCTCCTGATACCATCACATAGGGGATTAGGTGTCAACACATCAATTTGCGGGGAACACAAACATTTAGTCCATAGCACAGAGCTATTTCCAACAAGCAGTGGGCATGACAGAAAGAGTCTTTTTTCTGTCATGAAACTGTGAGGACTGCACATAAACATTAAAAAGTAATTGGATTGAGACTTCAGTTGAGAGCTAATTCTAGGGAAGGAAGTCTAGGGTACCCATATTGCAATTTCTTTTTTTTTTTTTTCTTTTGAGATGGAGTTTTGCTCTGTTACCCAGGCTGGAGGGCAGCTGCTCAATCTTGGCTCACTGCAACCTCCGCCTCCTGGATTCAAGCGATTCTCCTGCCTCAGCCTCCCGAGTAGCTGAGATTACAGACACCTGCCACCACGCCTGACTAATTTTTGTAATTTTAGTAGAGACGAGATTTTGCCATGTTGGCCAGGCTGGTCTCGAACTTCTGACCTCAGGTGATCTGCCTGCCTCAGCGTCCCAGAGTGCTAGGATTACAGGCGTGAGCCATCACACCAGGCCCCATCTTGCAATTTCTTTCTAGGTTTGTATGAGTGTATGTTTATGGTTCTTATCCAAGTGACCAGGTCTAAGTAAGAGACATCAAAAGATCCTTGTGCCCCCTAAAATGAAATAATAATTACAATAGTAATTTATGTCATGCATTTTATTGATATTTTTAAAATAAATCGCCTCCAAGACAGATTGGACTGATCTTGATAGTGATTTTTCCCTCTGCTGGTTTCTTAAGGGATGATGAGCATAAAATAGTTGGTATAAGTTTGCTCTTTCACAGTTGGATTTTATTTTTGTTGAGCTCCTAATCATTTAGGGTTACTTCAGAGGTGACTTGATTGTACCCTCTGTCGCACGTAATGATTATATCTTTATCACTGTCATCCTCACTGTAATAACTCATCATATCACTGTCATTCACGTGATCATCGTATGCATTGTTCCTGGAATGTAACTCACGAAAGGACCTGGGAGAGGACTTGACTTTGCTTGAAACATATAGGTTTTGAGTGTTTTTCTCCTTTGCCTCAGAAATATCATTGACCAAAGGCTTATAAGTTTTGGAAACAAGATGTTTTTTCTTGTAGGATTGACACGTTTCGGCTACTTTAGAGTTGGATAATAAGGCTGCCCTGCCTCGACTCACTGACCTTTTTGGATTAAAATGTTTGGGAGGCTTAGCCAATTCCTTTAGACTGAATGGCTCGGATGGTGACATTTCATTTTGTGGATGAGATGAACAAAGTGGCTTGGATAGCCGAGGTGGCCTGACTGGCTTATCTGAACTGGCTAGATTACATGCATAGTCTAGCTTACGTGATTTTTCTGGACTGCCTGTTCTATGTGCCTTTTCCAGGTGAGATGACTTGCATAATTTTTTTGAGCGTGATGACCTGGATGACCTTTTTGGCTTTGATGGCCTACTTAACTTTCCTGCGCTGTTTGGTATGGATGGCTTTTGTAGACTTGAGGGCCTGATTAATTTTTCTGTACTGGATGGTGTGGATGACCTTTCTGGACTTGAGGAATCAGGTAACTTGTCTACAGTGGATAGCATGGGTTGTGTTTCAGGACTGCATTGACTGGCTGTCTTGGCTTCATTGCATGATGTTTTGGATGACTTGGCTGCTATACCTTTTTTCTTGACCCTGAAAGTATAGAAAATTTGGAGTATATGATTTAAAACAAAAGAGACCTGTTATTATTATCAGAGAACATATGGTACTGTCAGCTTAGACCTGTGGTCTTTTTGGGACTTTAATATGAAAACTGAACACAGTAAGAATTGGAGTGTGATGGCTGGGCATGGTGGTTCACACCTGTAATCCCACACTTTGGGAGGCCAAGGTGGGCAGATCACTTGAGGCCAGGAGTTCGGGACCAGGCTGGCCAACATGGTGAAACTCCATCTCTACTAAAAATACAAAAATTAGCCTGGTGTGGTGGTGCACGCCTGTAGTCCCCAGCTACTCGGGAGGCTGAGGCAGGAGAATCGCTTGAACCTGGGAGGCGGAGGTTGCAGTGAGCCAAGATGATGCCATTGCACTCCAGCCTGGGTGACAGAGTGAGACTCTGTCTCAAAAACAAACAAACAAACAAAACCACAAAAACAGAATTGGAGAGTGGTGAAAGCCACAACTAAGGTTATAAATATGAACTCTTGTTTAATGCTTTTTCTTAAGAGCCTTTTACTATTTAACCACATTAGATAACTGTATAATCCACATATAGAATTACACAAAGTTGTTTCAAATCTACTGTAAAAAGAGAGAAACACACACACACACACACACAGAGAGAGAGAGAGAATGAACCTCACTTATTTCAGAATTAAACTTTTTATTAAAAAGTCACAAATTGATAATGTATCACAAGAAAAAAACTATAGAAAAAGTCATTGTTTTGTATCATATTTACAACACCAAGTTATCTGTGCATATTTCAAATCATAACATTCCTCTGAAACTAAAGAATACAGTACTGGTACCACATTTTAGTCACCAGTCTTTGGAATGGAATATTTTTAGGGAACTAGTATATAAAAGGCAGGCATTGAGATCATGAGAGTAACAACAGTGAATAATTTTTCGTGCGATTAAATCTTAAAATGGTAGATTATCCAAAATGTTTTATTGTCTTTGAAAAACAGAGACCCAATTCCCTCTCTATTTCTCTTCATTCTCCCACTCTTATTTGGATATTCATGCCCTCTTTTCCTATACTGAATTTATAATGCAATTAATATCCTGGAGTTCAGCCGAACCCTGAACAAGAGACACTTTGACTAAAGTTAATAATGTACTAGAGAATATTTAAGAGTTGATATAATTTAAGTGAAAATATTCACCTACAAAAGGTTGGTAGCTCTTCAGAAGTCTAAAGTTAATATTAAGTAACCTGAACAATGAAACCTCCACTATATGTACACACACACACACACACACCTTGCACTCTTAATTCAAAGGAGTAAAACTTACATTCCTGCTTTGGATGCATCATCGCTCAAACAGTTATAATGGAGATAACAAAAACAGATAAAGACAAAAACCATGATGATAATACCGACTAAAATAAGTAGATTTCTTCTAAGGTAGTTCAATTTTGTCTGCATTGATTCAACAGGTTTACCTCCTGCAAAGAGATTGTATAATCAGAGAAGGTGTTAGGTAACCAAGTTTTTTTTTTTTTTTACATCGATAGTGGTTTGATAGTGTAGATCAAAATAACATTTCTTCATCAATTATTTTTTAAACCTGATTAATTGTACCACTATTATGTTTTTACCTCATGGATCCAGCCAGTCTAGAAGCTAAATCTGGGAGGCATCACTGACTAATCCATACCATTACCTGGGTTATCCCTGAATCTTGGCTTGCTTATCACATTACCCAGGTTTTTGAATCTGTGTGTGTATGTCTTGCATGTATAAGTGTACTTGAGCGTCAATGTGTGTGTGAATGTGTGTAATTGAAAAGAGATGTGACAAAAACAAACCCTTATTAAAAACCTACTATATGCTGGAGATCTGGCAAGATGGCCAAATAGGAACAGCTCTGGTCTGCAGCTCCCAGCGAGACCAATGCAGAAGGCGGGTGGTTTCTGCATTTCCAACTGAGGTACCCAGTTCATCTCACTGGGACTGCTTAGGGGTACCCAGTTCATCTCATTGGGACTACAATGGGTGTAGCCCAAGGAGGGTGAGCAGAAGCAGGGTGGGGCGTTGCCTCACCCGGGAAGTGCAAGGAGCCAGGGGACTCCCTCCCCCAGCCAAAGGAAGCCATGAGGGACTGTATTATCTAGCCCAGATACTACGCTTTTCCCATGGTTTTGGCAATCCACAGCGCTTTTCCCATGGTTTTGGCAATCCACAGACCAGAAGATTCTCTCGTGTCCCTACAACACCAGGGCCCTGGGTTTCAAGCACAAAACTGGGTGGCTATTTGCACAGACACAGAGCTAAATGTAGCAGTTTTGTTGTTGTCGTTGTTGTTGTTTTTCCCCCGAGTGGCACCTGGAAGCCCAGTGAGACAGAACCGTTCACTCTCCTGGAAAGGGGGCTGAAGCCAGGGAGCCATGTGGTCTCACTCAGCAGATCCGACTCCCATGGAGCCCAGCAAGCTAAGATTCACTGGCTTGAAATTCTTGATGCCAGCACAGCAGTCTGAAGTAGACCTGGGATGATGGAGCTTGGTGGTGGGAGGGGTGTCCACCATTACTGAGGCTTCAGTAGGCAGTTTTCCCCCTGACAGTGCTAAGGAGGCCAGGAAGTTCGGACTGGGTGGAACTCACCACAGTGCTGCAAAGCAACTGTGGCCAGACTGCCTCTCTAGGTTCCTCCTCACTGGGCAAGGTATCTCTGAAAGAAACGCAACAGCCCCAGTCAGAGGCTTACAGATAAAACTCCCACTTCCCTGGGACAGAGCACCTGGGAGAATGGGTGGCTGTGGGTGCAGTTGCAGTGGATTTAAACATTCCTGCCTGCCGGCTCTGAAGAGAGCAGTGGATTCTGACAAGGAGGATTCTTCCAGCACAGCACTCGAGCTCTGCTAAGAGACAGACTGCCTCCTCAAGTGGGTTCCTGACCCCCGTGCCTCCTGGATGGAGAGACCTGCCAGCAGGGGTCGACAGACACCTCATACAGGAGAGCTCTGGCTGGCATCAGGCTTGTGCCCCTCTGGGACAAAGATTCCAGAGGAAGGAGCAGGCAGCAATCTTTACTGTTCTGCAGCCTCCACTGATGATACCCAGGCAAATAGGGTCTGGAGTGGACCTCCAGCAAGCTGCAGCAGACCTGCAGAAGAGGGGCCTGACTGTTAGAAGAAAAACTAAAAACAGAAAGCAGTAACATCAACATCAACAAAAAGGACCCCCACACAAAAACCCCATCCAAAGGTCATTAGCCTCAAAGATCAAAGACAGATAAATCCACGAAGATGAGGAAAACCCAGTCCCAAAATGCTGAAAATTCCAAAAACCAGAATGTATTTTCTCCTCCAAATGATCACAACTCCTCTGCAGCAAGGGCACAAAACTGGACAAAGAATGAGTTTGATGAATTGACAGAAGTAGACTTCAGAAGGTGGGTAATAACAAACTCCTCTGAGCTAAAGAAGCACGTTCTAACCAAATGCAAGGAAGTTAAGAACATTGATAAAAGATTACAGAAATGGCTAACTAGAGTAACCCATTTAGAGAAGAACATAAATGACCTGATGGAGGTGAAAAACACAGTATGAGAACTTCGGATGCATATACAAGTATCAATAGCCAAATCAATCAAGCAGAAAAAAGGATATCAGAGATTGAAGATCAACTTACTGAAATAAGGTGTGAAGACATGATTAGAGAAAAAAGAATGAAAAACAAAATGAACAAAGCCTCCAAGAAATATGGGACTATGTGAAAAGACCAAACCTATGATTGATTGGTGTACCTGAAAGTGACAGGGAGAATGGAACCAAGTTGGAAAACACACTTCAGGATATTATCCAGGAGAACTTCCCCAACCTAGCGAGACAGGCCAACTTTCAAATTCAGAATATACAAAGAACACTACTAAGATATTCCTGGAGAAGAGCAACCCCAAGACACATAATCATCAGATTCTCCAAGGTTGAAACGAAGGAAAAAATGTTAAGCACAGCCAGAGAGAAAGGTCAGATTACCTACAAAGGGAAGCCCATCAGACTAACAGAGGATCTCTCTGCAGAAGCTCTACAAGCCAGAAGAGAGTGGGGGCCAATATTCAACATTCTTAGTGAAAAGAATTTTCAACTCAGAATTTTATATCGGCCAAACTAAGTTTCATAAATGAAGGAGAAATAAAATTCTTTCTAGACAAGAAAGGATTTTTGTCTTTTGTCAAAATATTTGTCAAATACTGAGGGATTTTTGTCACCACCAGGCCTGCCTTACAAGAGCTCCTGAAGGAAGCACTAAATATGGAAAGCAAAAACCAGTACCAGTCACTGCAAAAACACACCAAAATATAAAGATCAATGACACTATGAAGAAACTGCATCAACTAATGTGGAAAATAACCAGTTAGCATCATAATGACAGGATCAAATTCACACATAATAATATTAACCTTCAGTGTAAATGAACTAAATACTCCAATTAAAAGACATAGACTGGCAAATTGGATAAAGAGTCAAGACTCATCAGTATGCTGTATTCAGGAGACCCATCACACGTGGAAAGACACACATAGGCTCAAAATAGAGGGATGGAGGAATATTTACCAAGTGAGTAGAAAGCCAAAAAAGCAAGGGTTGCAATCCTAGCCTCTGAAAAAATGAACTTTAAACCAACAAAGATCAAAAAAGACAAAGAAGGGCATTACATAATGGTAAAGGTATCAATGCAACAAGAAGAGCTAAGTATCCTAAATAGATATGCACCCAATACAGAAGCACTCAGATTCATACAACAAACTCTTAGACACCTACAAAGACATTTACACTCCCACACAGTAATAGTGGGAAACTTTAACATCCCACTGTCAATATTAGACAGATCAAGGAGACAGAAAATTAACAAGGATATTCACAACTTGAACTCAGCTCTGGACCAAGTGGACCTAATAGAACTCTCCAACCCAAATCAACAGAATATACATTCTTCTCAGCACCCCATAGCACTTATTCTAAAACCAACCACGTGATTGGAAGTAAAACACTCCTTAGCAAATGCAAAAGAACAGATATCATAACAAACAGTCTTTCAGATCATGGTGCAATCAAATTAGAACTCAGGATTAAGAAACTCACTCAAAACCACACAACTACATGGAAACTGAACAACCTGCTCCTGAATGTACATAACAAAATTAAGTCAGAAATAAAGAAGTTCTTTGAAACTGTGAGATCAAAGAGACAATGTACCAGAATCTCTGGGACACAGCTAATACAGTGTTAAGTGGGAAATTTATAGCACTAAATGCCCACATCAGAAAGCAGGAAAGATCTGAAACTGACACCCTAATATCACAATGAAAAAAACTAGAGAAGCAAGAGCAAACAAATTCAAAAGCCAGCAGAAGACAAGAAATAACTAAGATCAGAGCAGAACTGAAGGAGATAGACACACAAAAAACCCTTCAAAAAGAAAATCAATGAATCCAGGAGCTGGTTTATTGAAAATATTAATAAAATAGACCACTAGCCAGACTAATAAAGAAGAAAAGAGAGAAGAATCAAATAGACACAATAAAAAATAATAAAGGGGATATCACCACTGATCCCACAGAAATACAAACTACCATCAGATAATAGTATAAACACCTTTACACAAATAAACTAGAAAATCTAGAAGAAATGGATAAATTCCTGGACACACACATTCTCCCAAGACTAAACTAGGAAGAAGTCAAGTCCCTGAATAGACCAATAACAAGTTCTGAAATTGAGGCAGTAATTAATAGCCTACCAACCAAAAAAAGCCCAGGACCAGACAATTCACAGCCAAATTCTACCAGAGATACAAATAGGAGCTGGTACCATTCCTTCTGAAACTATTTTAAACAATAGAAAAAGAGGGACTCCTCCCTAACTCGTTTTATGAGACCAGCATCATCCTGATATGAAAACCTGGCAGAGACACAACAAAAAAAGAAAAATTCAGGCCAATATCCCTGATGAACATCGATGCGAAAATCCTCAATAAAATACTGGCAAACTGAATCCAGCAGCACATCAAAAAGCTTATCCACCATGATCAAGTTGGCTTCATCCCTGGGATGCAAGGCTGGTTCAACATACACAAATCAATAAATGTAATCTATCACATAAACAGAACCAATTACAAAAACCACATGATTATCTCAATAGATACAGCAAAGGCCTTTGATAAAATTCAACACCCCTTCATGCTAAAAACTCTCAATAAACTAGGTATTGATGGAACATAACTCAAAATAATAAGAGCTATTTATGCAAACCCATAGCCAATATCATACTGAATGGGCAAAAGCTGGAAGCATTCCCTTTGAAAACCTGCACAAGACAAGGATGCCCTCTCACCACTCCTATTCAACATAGTATTGGAAGTTCTGGCCAGGGCAATTGGGCAAGAGAAAGAAATAAAGGGTATCCAGATAGAAAGAGAGGAAGTCAAATTGTCTCTGTTTGCAGATGATGTGATTGTATTTTAGAAAATCCCATCATCTCAGCCCAAAATATCCTTAAGCTGATAAGCAAATTCAGCAAAGTCTCAGGATACAAAATCAATTTGCAAAAATCACAAGGATTCCTATACACCAATAATAGATAAGCAGAGAGTCAAATCATGAGTGAACTCCCATTCATAATTGCTACAAAGAGAATTAAATACCTAGGAATACAACTTACAAGGGATGTAAAGGAACTCTTCAAGGAGAACTACAAACCACTGCTCAATGAAATAAGAGAGGTCACAAACAAATGGAAAATCATTCCACACTCATGGATAGGAAGAATCAATATCGTGAAAATGCCCATACTGCCTGAAGTAATTTATAGATTCAATGCTATTCCTATCAAGCTACCACTGACTTTCTTCCCAGAATTAGAAAAAACTACTTTAAATTTCATATGGAACCAAAAAAGAGTCTGTAGAGCAAAGACAATCCTTAGCAAAAAGAACAAAGCTGGAGGCATCACTCTACCTTACTTCAAACTGTACTACGAGGTTACAGTAACCAAAACAGTATGGTGCTGGTACCAAAACAGACATATAGACCAAAAGAACAAAACAGAGGCCTCAGAAATGACACCACACATTTAAAACCATCTGATCTTTGACAAACCTGACAAAAACAATGGGGAAAGGATTCCCTATTTAATAAATCATGCTAGCAAAACTGGCTAGCCATATGCAGAAAACAGAAACTGGATCCCTTTTTTACACCTTATTCAAAAATTAACTCAAGATGGATTAAAGACTTAAATGTAAAACCTAAAACCATAAAAACCCTACAAGAAACCCTAGGCAATACCATTCAGGACATAGGCATGGGTTAGGACTTCGTGACTAAAACACCAAAAGCAATGGCAACAAAAGCCAAAATTGACAAATGGGATCTAATTAAACTAAAGAGCTTCTGCACAGCAAAATAAACTATCATCAGAGTGAATAGGCAACCTACAGAATGGGAGAAAATTTTTGCAATCTATCCATCTGACAGAGGGCTAATATCCAGAATCTACAAGGAACTTAAACAAATTTACAAGAAAAAGCAAATGACCCCATCAAAAAGTTGGCGAAGGATATGAACAGACACCTCTCAAAAGAAGACATTTATGTGGTCAACGAACATATGAAAAAAAGTTCATCATCACTGGTCATTAGAGAAATGCAAATCAAAACCACAATGAGATACCATCTCATGCTAGTTAAAATGGTGATCATTAAAATGTCTGGAAATAGCAGATGCTGATGAAGGGAGGAGAAATAGGAACGCTTTTACACTGTTGATTGGAGTGTAAATTAGTTCAACCATTGTGGAAGACAGTGTGGCGATTCCTCTAGGATCTAGAACCAGAAATACCATTTGACCCAGCAATCCCATTACTGGGTATATACCCAAAGGATTATAAATCATTCTACTGTAAAGACGCATACACATGTATGTTTGCTGCAGCATTATTTACAATAGCAAAGACCTGGAACCAACCCAAATGCCCATCAATGATAGACTGGATTAAGGAAATGTGGCACATATACACCATGGAATACTATGCAGCCATAAAAAGGAATGAGTTCATGTCCTCTGCGGGGACATGGGTGAAGCTGGAAACCATCATTCTCAGCAAACTAACAGAGGAACAGAAAACCAAACTCTTCATGTTCTCACTCATAAGTGGCAGTTGAACAATGAGAACACAAGGACACAAGGAGGGGAACATCACACACTGGGCCTGCTGTGGGGGTGGGGGGCAAGGGAAGGGAGAGGATTAGGACAAATGCCTAATGCATGCAGGGCTTAAAACCTAGATGACGGGCTGATAGGTGCAGCAAACCACCATGGCACATGTATACATATGTAACAAACCTGCACATTCTGCACATGTATCCCAGAACTTAAATTTAAAAACCCAAAAAACAAAAAACAAAAAAAAACAACCCCTACTGTATGTTAAGTCCCTTGCCAGATTCATTTATATAGTATTAGCTAGTTTGGTGGGGACGGGTTGGTATATTGAGTGGGGAAGGATGGTAAAGGAGGACCATAAGTCTGTCATCTTGACGCTTATATTTTGCTTAAGTTTTTTACACAGAAGTAGAAATATCAGCTGTTGTATTAGAAATTCTTGAAGACCTACTAATGTTAACGCTGCTAAAAGTAACAGCAAAGTAACAGCAGATTTCTTAAATACAGCTGGCTTTTCTAATTAAATACTTTAATGTATACTATAACAGATCATAATTTACAAGTTTTAAGGTTAGGCACCTACCTGTAGTAGAAGATCCATTCGTTTGGTTTGTAGTCATACAATTATTTGTCCAAATGGACAGAAGTAGGACACAAATAACAAGATTCATGTCTGCAACTTGGTTCAAATGATTCGTCTACTAATTCTCAAGGTAACTACTGAATTTATGTGGTTCAGAGTGTTCTAGGCATTTATGACATCATTACCATTGTGTGTCATACTCTGACAACATAATCTCACCATGGGGAAGCATAAGCTTCTGTATACAAATTTTACCAGATGACTTTTTTTTTTGAGACAGAGTTTGGCTCAGGCTGGAGTGCAATGGCATCATCTTGGCTCACTGCAACCTCCACCTCCCGGGTTCAAGGCATGGTGGCTCACAGCTGTAATCCCAGCACTTTGGGAAGCAGAGGTGGGCGGATCACTTGAGGTCAGGAGTTCAAGACCAGCCTGGCCAACATGGTAAAACCCCATCTGTATTAAAATGCAAAAATTAGCTGGGTGTGGTGGTGGGCACCTGTAATCACAGCTACTTGGGAGGCTGAGGGAGGAGAATCACTTGAACCTGGGAGGCGGAGTTTGCAGTGAGCCTAGATTCCACCACTGCACTCCAGCCTGGGCGACAGAGTGAGACTCCATCTCACAAAAAGAAAAAAAAAATTCGAAACAAGAAAATTGAGGCATTATTAATTAGAGAAGGAAGTATTTGGAGAAGGTAAGGGAAAATGGGATAGATTTCCTAGGGAAGCAATACTGGGGCTGAGTTCTGAAAGGTAAGTAGGAGTGAATTATCAGGAAAGCAAAGAGAAGAATATTCTAAGTGGAGGAGGCACATGTGCCAAGGCACTGTGATGGAAGGAAGGGTGGCACATTGGAGAAACCAGAAGAACGTAAGAGAGTTGAAGAATAATGGGGAAGCACAGAAGAGCTTTGGGTTGTTTGTTTGTTTTTGAGACAGGGTCTTGCTCTGTTGTCCAGGCTGAAGTGAAGTGACACCATCTTGGTTCACTGCAGCCTCCACCTCCTGGATTCAAATGATTCTCATGTCTCAGCCTCCCAAGTAGCTGGGATTACAGGCTTATGCCACCATGCCCGGCTAATTATTTTTATTTTTTTTGTATTTTTAGTAGAGATAGGGTTTCACCATTTTGGCCAGGCTGGTCTCGAACTCCTGGCCTTTGGTGATTTGCCCACCTTGGCCTCCCAAAGTGTTGGAATTGCAGGCGTGAGCCACCAGCCTGGCCCACAGGAGAGTTTTTAGCTAAGGATTGACATGTTAAGGTCTGTGTTTTAGAAAAAGCACTCTGGCTGTAATATGGGGAACAGATTGGAGAGGCACAAGTGGAAGAAAGTAGTAAGACAATTAGGAGGATATTACAGCAGTCTGAGAGAGAGAGAATGGTGGCTTAAAGCAGAGTAGTAGTGGGGAAGATAAAGAAAAATGGACCAAAGCCAGGTGCAGTTGCTCATGCCTATAATCCGAGCACTTTGGGAGGTCGAGGGGGACGGATCACCTGAGGTGAGGAGTTTGAGACCAGCCTGGGCAACACAGTGAAACCCCATCTCTACTAACAATACAAAAATTAGTCAGGGATGGTAGTGCATGCGTGTGATCCCAGGTACTTGGGAGGCTGAGGCAGGAGAATCACTTGAACTCGAGAGGTGGAGGTTGCAGTGAGCCAAGATCGTGCCACTGCACTCCAGCCTGGGCAACCGAGTAAGATTTCATGTCAAAAACAAAACAAACAAACAAACAAAAACAAAAACCACCACCACCAACAAACAAAAAAAGAAGAGAGGTAACGAGGATGAGTCATTCATTCAACAAATAAGTACTGAATGTCTATTATGTGACAAGAAGCTTTGGGTTCAATGGTGAACATTCACGTAGACATAGTCCTTGCCTTCAAGTTCAAAATCTAAAGAGGGTAGGCAGACATATACATAAGCAATCAGTAGGCAGTGTGGGTGTGTACTGTCATGCAGGCTATGGCCAGGGAGCATGTACCACCACTGGAGCACACTAAAGGAGCATCTATTCAGAATGGCAACCCCTGGAGGAGATTGCCCTTAAGCTGAGGTGGGGTTTGTTTGTGTTTAAAACATGAGTATAACTTCCTTGAATCTAAAAAGGAGGGAAAGAAAATTGCATTGCAGACAGAGAAATCAATATGTGCAAAGCATGGTTGAGGGAACTTCATTTCCATATGGCCAAAATGAAGAACGTCCAGGAGTGGAGGTGGGGGGTGGGGGTGAATTTAAGGCTAGAGTGGGTCAGCAGGGGTCAGATTACTAAAAGGGTATGTGTTAAAGGGTGTTCTTTATTTCAATTTCCTCATCTGTTAAAATAAGTAGAAAAGAGGCCAGGTGCAGTGGCTCACATCTGTAATCTCAGCACTTTGGGAGGCCGAGGAGGGTGGATCACTGGAGGTCAGGAGTTTGAGACCAGCCTGGTCAACATGGTAAAACCCTCTCTCTATTAACAATACAAAAATTAGCCAGATATGGTGGCACGCGCCTGTAGTTCCAGCTACTCAAAAGGCTGAGGCACGAGAATCACTTAAACCCAGGAGGTGGAGGTTGCAGTGAGCCGAGATTGCGCCACTTAAACCCAGGAGGTGGAGGTTGCAGTGAGCCGAGATTGCGTCACTTAAATCCAGGAGGTGGAGGTTGCAGTGAGCCGAGATTGTGCCACTGCACTCCAGCCTGGGCAACAGAGCAAGACTCTGTCTCAAAAAATAAAATAAAGTAAAATAAAGAGTAAAAAAGAAATGAAAGAACGTGTCCTATAAAGGTGACAGTCTTTGAAATTATGCATTTGGGGCCATTGGAATAGAATAAAATTAAATATTAATTGGAAAACTCCCAGCCTGGCCAATATTGTGAAACCCCCTCTCTACCATAAAAAAAATACAAAAATTAGCGGGCGTAGTGGCAGGCGCCTGTAATCCCAGCTACTCAGGAGGCTAACACAGGACAATCACTTGAACCTGGGAGGCAGAGGTTGCAGTAAGCTTAGATGGTGCCACTGCACTGCTGCCTGGGCGACAGAGCAAGACTCCATCTTAAAAAAATTTAAAAACCAAAAAAAAAAAATACAACTCAGTTTTACCCTGAAGGTCTAAATAATCCTGCTCATACTTTTTAACTGTATAAAGATCAGAAAATGTTATTCTATTGCTTTTGAATAAGCTGCTTTTGAAAATTTGAATAGGGCTTATAAAGTAAAAGACTTTATCTGTCACCTTTTTTAAAAAAAGAAATCAGTTTTTTTTTTTTTTTTCCCCTAGTGATGGATACAGGCTAGACAAATATCTTAAAGCCAGCATTTCAGAAACAGCTTCCAAATTAATTTGAACATTAACTTCATATTCGCAATGGTTACAAAAACACTTTAGTTTCTTTGGCTTTAACATAGATTTATATGATTTTATTTCATTTGCAAGTTTACATGACTAGCATGTTAGTAATAATAGATGTCACTCAGAAATTCTAGTTATTATTTTGATAAAAAATTGTGCATAATAAGTACACTATAAAGCCCCATTTCTTGCTTCATATTTGTTGTTGTTATTGTTTTGATTGTTGCCAGGACTAGAGTAAAACCCAGTGAGATATTTGCCTCTAGCACAAAATTTAAGGGGTGCTGCAAAATTCAGTAATCAAATAAGATTTTAATGTGATGCTTAAAAATCAAAATTAATGCCAAAAACCTACGACCAACAAAATATTGAACATTTAAATAAAGACAGGATCTGATTCTGCACTTGCATGAGCCTGTCCCACTCCCCTCACCCTAATCCCAGCTCTGCATCTTGAGCCTGCAGGGCCATATTTATTCTTTTCCATTTTAAAAAGCAGAGGGGAAGGGTCCAAGGATTCAGCCAGGTGCTTAACAGGGCCGTGTCCCCAAGACCCCTAGAAATCTCACTAGCTCATTTTCCCCAGAGAGCTGCTCCTGGGCCCTTGTGTAATGATTCTTGGTGAAGAATGGCTGCTCCTGGTTTCTCTCTCCTTGGTTCTCCAGAGATTAACCTGTACCACTTTTCTGGTTTCCGCCATTGTATTTGATTATCTTGCTCCCAGTGTCTGGCTGGCATTATATCTAGAGGAATCAGTAGTAGGAAAAGCTCCTAAACTCTTCCCAGCACCCACATGGCAAGTTCGAACCCTTATTCTCATCCAGGTGAGAGGGAGGAACCTTTCTGGGGTTGCCACCTTGGGGAATTTCTACTGCCCTCCTCTGGACCTCAATTGACAGTGCAGTTCCACCTTGGGCCTTCAACTTTTTCCCCCATTTGATTTTTTTAATTAAAAAAAATATACACCAGCCTGGCTAATACGGTGAAACCCCGTCTCTACTAAAAAATACAAAAAACTAGCCAGGCGTGGTGGCGGGCACCTGTAGTCCCAGCTACTCGGGAGGCTGAGGCAGGAGAATGGCGTAGACCCGGGAGGCGGAGCTTGCAGTGAGCTGAGATGCGGCCACTGCACTCCAGCCTGGGCAACAGAGCAAGACTCCGTCTCAAAAAAAAAAAAAAAAAAAAAATACACCTTATAAAAATTTTAAATCACACAGGGGTATTTCAAACTTCCTTTATCCCTTGAGATCTTCTGACCCCGTTAAAATTGCTTTAAATATTCCTTACTCACAGCTTGCGAAGATGCCTGAAATCTTCATCTCTATGTTTATTTGCACTTTAAAATTGCATTAGGAATATATTAATATTAACCCATTCTCATTATGAAAAATACACAAGACAGACATATACAGAATAAAACGTTATATACTCTTTTCCTTCCCCACTCCACCCTATCCCCATTCTGGAGACAATGACACAAAAATTTGATGTGCATCTCTCAGATCTCTTTCTACATATTTATGTACATATCTATGTACATGATGCACGCCCATACTACATATAAATGGGAACATTCTGTAAGTATTCCTTTTCAGGATTAAAAAAAATCACACAACTATTCATATGCTGATATTCAGAGCAGTATTAGTCACAATAGCTAAAAGGTAGAAACAACCTAAATGTCCATCAACAGATAAATGGATAAACAAAATGTGGTATATGCATACGACGGAAAAATATTTAGCCTTAAAAAGAAAGGGAATTCCAATACATAATACAACATGAATGAACCCTGAAAACATTATGCTAAGAAATAAGCCACATACTGTATGATTCCGCTTATATGAGGTACTTAGAGTGGTCAAATTCATAGAGACAGAAAGTAGAATGGTGGTTACCAGGGGCTGGGCAGAGTGGGGAATGGGGAATTATTGTTTAATGGGGACAGAGGTACAGTTTGGGATGATGGAAAACTTCTGGATATGGATGTGATGATAGCTGTAGAGCAACATGAATCTGCTTGATGCCACTGAAGTGTACACTCAAAAAGGGTTAAAATGGTAAATTTTATGTTATATTAATTTTCTATAATAAAAATATAAAAAAATACATAACTAATTCTTAAACCATTTCCTTGTTAAAAAAAAAAAAAAAAAAGTCAGACATGGCTGGGCACAGTGGCTCACACCTGTAATCCCAGCCCTTTGGGAGGCCAAGGAGAGTGGATCGTCTGAGGTCAGGAGTTTGAGACCAGCCTGGCCAACATGGTGAAACCTCCTCTCTACTAAAAATACAAAAATTAGCCAGGCATGTTGGCAGGCGCCTGTAATCCCAGCTACTTGGGAGTCTGAGGCAGGAGAATTGCTTGAATCTGGGAGGTTGTGGTTGCAGTGAGCCGAGATCATGCCGCTTCACTCCAGCCTGGGCAACAGAGTGAGACTCTGTCTCAAAAAAAAAAAAAAAAAAGTTAGATGTAAACATTTATAAGGCAAAACATGACTGACACCCTTGACCACCCTCCATCCCATTCTTCTTTCCCGAGGTAATGGCTGATATATGTCCCTTGAGTTCTTTTTCTTTGCATTTACATATATTACAGAGGATAGATCTGAAGCCAAAATTGGTTGAAATCCTGGCTCCACCATTTACTAGCTGGCTGACCCTTGGACAAGTTCATGTCCAAGTTCTGTACTTTAAGATCCACATCTGGGCCAGGCACGGTGGCTCATGCCTCTAATCCCAGCAGTTTGGGAGGCCAAGGCAGGTATATCATTTGAGGTCAAGAGTTCAAGGCCAGCCTGGCCAACATGGTGAAACCCCGCCTCTACAAAAAATACAAAAATTAGCCGGGCGTGGTGGTGGGCGCTTGTAGTCCCAGTTACTGGGGAGGCTGAGGCAGGAGAATCGCTTGAACCTGGGAGGCAGAGGTTGCACTGAGCTGAGATCATGCCACTGCACTCCAGCCTGGGTGACAGAGCAAGACTCCATCTCAAAACAAAACAAAGCAAAAAATCTACATCTGTAAGAAGAATAATACAATCTTCTGCATGGATGGAACTGGAGATGATTATGTTAAGTGAAATAACCCAGGTACAGAAAGACAAATGTCTCATGTTCTCACTCATATATAGGAGCTAAAAAGTTGATCTTATGGAGGTAGGGAGTAGAATGATAGTTTCCAGAGGCTCAGAAGGATGTGTGTGTGTGGTGGCGAGGATAGGAGGGTGATAAACACAGGTTGGTTAATGGGTACAAATATATACTTAGGAGGAAGGAATAAGTTCTAGTGTACAATAGCATAAACAGGTGACTATGGTTGACAACAACATATTGTATATTTCAAAATAGCTAGAAGAGAAGATTTGAAATGTTCCTAATACAAATAAATCATGAATGTTTGAGGTGATGGATCTCCTAAATGCCCTGAATTGGTCATTACACATTGTATGCATGTGTCAAAATTGATCGCATGTACCCTTATAAATATGTACAATTATGATGTATCCAAAAAGTTTAAGGAAAAAAATAATAGAAGCTTCTAAATGGAGATACAATGAGGATTAAATTAAAGAATGCATGTATGACACTTAGCACAGTACCTAGCGTATAATAAGTGGTCAAGAGGGGCCAGGCGCAGTGGCTCACGCCTGTAATCTCAGCACTTTGGGTGGCCGAGTCAGGTGGATCACCTGAGGTCAGGAGCTCAAGACTAGCCTGGTCAACATGGTGAAATCCCGTCTCTACTAAAAATACAAAAATTAGCTGGGCATGGTGGCAGGCACCTGTAGTCCCAGCTACTCGGGAGGCTGAGGCAGGAGAATGGCTTGAACCTAGGAGGTGGAGGTTGCAGTGAGCTGAGATTGCACTATTGCACTCCACCCTGGTCAACAAAAGCAAAACTCCGTCTCGAAAAAATAAAAAAATAAATAAATACGTGGTCAAGAAATGTTATTATTATTGGATATAGTACCCACTTTTAAAGAGTCAATAAAGTAGGCCAGCAGATAATACCTATGATGTTGATATCAGGAGTCAGGGACTGAAGGGAATTTGAGAATAGGGGCCAGAAAGAGAAGCAGAAGAGTCCCCAAATGGAAAGTGAGTGGTTGCCAATCAAATCTATTGTTTAACTTTATGCAACAAAAAGTAGAAGAGATATAAGAACACATAGATAGAAGCACAGTTATACTACACAACTTTCAGCACAAGATAAATCAAGCAAATGCAAAATTATTAAGGAGGTAGAATATATAAATAATATAAAATATAATCAGTAGGGTTGATCATATATACATATATATGGAACTTTACAGTCCTTTTCTTTTTCACAGGCATAATAAATTGTTTTTTCTTCTTGGGGGCAGGAAATCTATTATTTTAGAAAACCACTTCTTTCCACCTCAACCAAATGGTCCTGATAAGAACTAACAATCATAGTATTGATTGTTACTCTCTCTCCTGGCCACAAGGGTGGGCATGTGGCTCAGGCTAGACCAGTAATCGATTCCCATCTCTGACCACGGTGATTGGTTTATAATTGGGCATGTGACTCAGGACAGGCTAATCAGAAGTTTTCCCTGAAGATTTTTCAAACAATCTGGGCTAAGAAATTCCTTTACCACCAGCGGCGGTAAACCTGGAAAAGATGTCCAAAGGTGCCTGTGACACAGCCCCTGATGGCAGGAGTGAGCTAATTAGAAAGGATAAAAGTGGATGGGTGTGGTGGCTCATGTTTGTAATCCCAGCACTTTGGGAGGCTGAAGCAGGCAGATCTCTTGAGTTTAGGAGTTTGAGGCCAGCCTGGCCAACATGGTGAAACCCCGTCTGTACTAAAAATACAAAAATTAGCTGGGCATGGTAGTGCACGCCTATAATCCCAGCTACTTGAGAGGCTGAGGCTGGAGAGTTGTTTGAACCCAGGAGGCAGAGGTTGTAGTGAGCCGAGATCACGCCACTGCACTCCAGCCTAGGCCACAGAGCGAGACTCTGTCTCAAAATAAACAAACAAAGAATAAGAGTGACATAAAGAGAAACAAAGATGAAAGATGGAGAGTCTTCCAAGGAGGGTTACAATTCCTGTTTTCCTACAGCCATCTGCATTGCTGCCCTTCTAGTGGTTTGATTCTATGTATTAATATATTCCTTCTTTTTGATTCACTGGTTAGAATTTGCTTTGTGTCATTTTCAACCACAAGAGCCCTAACGAATACAAATTGATGTGATATGTGTATATAAACAACACGATAATAGCACAGAAGCCCCTGAGCCATTAATTCAGATTGATGGGTCAAAGCCAGGCCCAGCATACTTGTTCTTGGTACTGCAGCCCCCAGCCACACCTCTGTAGCACAGGGGATGCTGCTGAGGTAGAATGAGTCTGACACCCACGTTCACTGGAATGTTAAATGCTCCCCTGCCAGCAGTTACCAACACATCTCCTCTTTGCAGGCATGGACATTTCTGGTGAGAAGGCTGTTAACAGCGTCCCCTCTTACATCTCTGTGCATAGACCTCCCTGCCAGTGCAAAGGCATGTGTATTCTTACCTGCACACATTCACAACATGCGTACACATGAGTGCCCTCCAGGGTCTTCACACATGCACGTATATGCATGAGCTCTCAGGTAGAACATGTAGGAAGCATCTGTAGTGCTAGAAATTGTGTTTTGTTTATTTTTAAATCACATATGCCATATGCCTGTTAATGTGCTCTAGTCATTACCACGTAAAGAATGAATAGCTGGTTTGCTCTGAACTGTCGTCCAGCCTCAATTTATTCAGTGACTGTTATTAATGAAATTGTAATAGGTTGCTTTCGGGAAGGTTTTAACCATCCTCTAAAGGACAGCTTGACATTCTAGTATCCATTTCACACTTCTTTGCCTATTCTGCCATCGTGTGGGCAAGGAACACAAACATCAAGGTGTTAACAACCCAAGGTTGCATTTAAAAGGGGCTCTAATGATTATTATTTTTTCTTTTCTCCAGGGGTAGAGGAAAAGTGGGAAGGACACGGGGAGAAAACACAAGTCCCCTCGCACCACCCTGTAAAAAGGCTGACTACTTTCTTTCTTTTTTTTTTTTATTTTGAGACAGAGTCTGACTCTGTTGCCCAAGCTGGAGTGCATTGGCGCGATCTCCGTTCACTGCAAACTCCGCCTCCCTGGTTCAAGCGATTCTCCTGCCTCAGCCTCCCGAGTAGCTGGGATTACAGGCGCCAGCCACCACGCCTGGCTAATTTTTATATTTTTAGTAGAGAAGGGGTTTAACCATGTTGGCCAGGCTCGAATTCCTGACCTCAGGTGATCCACCTGCCTCGGCCTCCCAAAGTGCTGGGATTGATTACAGGCGTGAGCCACCGCACCTGGCCAAAAGCTGACTACTTTTACTAAATCTTTACAAGGAGTTCAGGTTGGAGGGTTTGCTCATCGGGATGCAGTGTCCCTCAGAGGAACTAGTGCATATTAGCACCACCGTGTGCCAGGCATAGAATTCTCGCAGCAATCCCTTGGGTGGAGGCCAGCTGGGTAGGCATTATCATTGCATTATCATCTTCCTTTTACAGATGAGCCTACTGAGACCCAGAATGGCTAAGTATCATGCCTAAATTCCCACAGGTAGTAAGTGGCAAAGCCAGGAGGTTTTGAAAATAAACTGAGAATATAAACGGAAACTATAAAAAAAATTTCATTAGAAAACTATGTACAAAGAAATACAAATTACAGGAATACAATGGCACACAAGGCTATATATATATGTCTTATGAAGCTCAATAATAAAACCAATACTTATGAATGCACCGACTAACTTAAGGAAACAGCACCACCAATGCCACTGAATCTCCTTGTGTGCTCCTCTCTGACCCTATCCTCTTGTCTCCTTGCCCTGAGATAGCCACTAATCTTTTTTTTTATTCCCTTGATTTTCATTAATGTTTTATTCCAAAAGTATATGTGTTTAGTTAGTTTTGCTTTGTTCTGAAACGTATAAAAATGGAAAGAGATTTTACGTTTCTCCTGTGACTTGCTTAATTCACTCAAAGTTGCTCCTGAGATTCATCCATGTTTTTTGGTGTACTTGAGGCTCTTTTTTTTTTTTCGTTATACTTTAAGTTGTAGGGTACATGTGCACAACATGCAGGCTTGTTACATATGTATACATGTGCCATGTTGGTGTGCTGCACCCATTAACTCGTCATTTACATTAGGTATATCTCCTAATGCTATCCCTCCCCGCTCCCCACTCCCCACAACAGGCCCCGGTGTGTGATGATCCCCTTCCTGTGTCCAAGTGATCTCATTGTTCAATTCCCACCTATGAGTGAGAACATGTGGTATTTGGTTTTCTGTTCTTGTGATAGTTTGCTAAGAATGATGGTTTCCAGTTGCATCCATGTCCCTACAAAGGACACAAACTCATCCTTTTTATGGCTGCATAGTATTCCATGGTGTATATGTGCCACATTTTCTTAATCCAGTCTGTCACTGATGGACATTTGGGTTGATTCCAAGTCTTTGCTCTTGTGAATAGTGCCGTAATAAACATACATGTGCATGTGTCTTTATAGCGGCATGATTTATAATCCTTTGGGTATATTCCCAGTAATGGGATGGCTGGGTCAAATGGTATTTCTAGTTCTAGATCCTTGAGGAATTGCCACACTGTTTTCCACAATGGTTGAACTAGTTTACAGTCCCATCAACAGTGTAAAAGTGTTCCTATTTCTCCACATCCTCTCCAGCACCTGTTGAGTTAGGGAGGATTCCCTCTTTTTCTATTGATTGGAATAGTTTCAGAAGGAATGGTACCAACTCCTCCTTGTACCTCTGGTAGAATTTGGCTGTGAATCTGTCTGGTCCTGGACTTTTTTTGGTTGGTAGGCTATTAATTATTGCCTCAATTTCAGAGCCTGCTATTGGTCAATTCAGGGATTCAACTTCTTCCTGGTTTAGTCTTGGGAGAGTGTAAATGTCCAGGAAATTATCTATTTCTTCTAGGTTTTCTAGTTTATTTGTATAGAGCTGTTTATAGTATTCTCTGATGGTAGTTTGTATTTCTGTGGGGTCTGTGGTGATATCACCTTTATCATTTTTTATTGCGTCTGTTTGATTCTTCTCTCTTTTCTTCTTTATTAGTCTTGCTAGCAGTCTATCAATTTTGGTGATCTTTTCAAAAAATCAACTCCTGGATTCATTGATTTTTTGAAGGGTTTTTTGCGTCTCTATCTC
This sequence comes from Theropithecus gelada, assembly GCF_003255815.1. Lineage (NCBI taxonomy): Eukaryota > Metazoa > Chordata > Mammalia > Primates > Cercopithecidae > Theropithecus > Theropithecus gelada. Next base: position 137,547,266 of record NC_037689.1, read on the forward strand.
CTTCAGCTCTGCTCTGATCTTAGTTATTTCTTGCCTTCTGCTAGCTTTTGAATGTGTTTGCTCTTGCTTCTCTAGTTCTTTTAATTGTGATGTTAGGGTGTCAATTTTCGATCTTTCCTGCTTTCTCTTGTGGGCATTTAGTGCTATAAATTTCCCTCTACACACTGCTTTAAATGGGTCCCAGAGATTCTTGTATATTGTACCTTTGTTCTCATTGGTTTCAAAGAACATCTTTATTTCTGCCTTCATTTCGTTATGTACCCAGTAGTCATTCAGGAGCAGGTTGTTCAGTTTCCATGTAGTTGTGTGGTTTTGAGTGAGTTTCTTAATCCTGAGTTCTAGTTTGTTTGCACTGTAGTCTGAGAGACAGTTTGTTATAATTTCTGTTCTTGTACATTTGCTGAGGAGTGCTTCATTTCCAACTATGTGGTCAATTTTGGAATAAGTACGATGTGGTGCTGAGAAGAATGTATATTCTATTGATTTGGGGTGGAGAGTTCTGTAGATGTCTATTAGGTCCGCTTGGTGCAGAGTTGAGTTCAATTCCTGGATATCCTTGTTAACTTTCTGTCTCGTTGATCTGTCTAATGTTGACAGTGGGGTGTTAAAGTCTCCCATTATTATTGTATGGCAGTCTAAGTCTCTTTGTAAGTCTCTAAGGACTTGCTTTATGAATCTGGGTGCTCCTGTATTGGGTGCATATATATTTAGGATAGTTAGCTCTTCCTGATGAATTAATGCCTTTACCATTATGTAATGGCCTTTTGGTCTTTTTTGATCTTTGATGGTTTAAAGTCTGTTTTATCAGAGACTAGGATTGCACCCCTTGCTTTTTTTTGTTTTCCATTTGCTTGGTAGATCTTTCTCCATCCTTTTATTTTGATCCTATGTGTGTCTCTGCATGTGAGATGGGTCTCCTGAATACAGCAAACTGATGGGTCTTGACTCTTTATCCAATTTGCTGGTCTGTGTCTTTTAATTGGACCATTTAGTCCATTTACATTTAAGGTTAATATTGTTATGTGTGAACTTGATCCTGTCATTATGATATTAACTGGTTATTTTGCTTGCTAGTTGATGCAGTTTCTTCCTAGCATCGATGGACTTTACATTTTCACATGTTTTTGCAATGGCTGGTACCTGTTGTTCCTTTCCATGTTTAGTGCTTCCTTCAGGATCTCTTGTAGGGCAGGCCTGGTGGTGACAAAATCTCTAAGCATTTGCTTGTCTGTAAAGGATTTTATTTCTCCTTCACTTATGAAATTTGATTTGGCTGGATATGAAATTCTGGGTTGAAAATTCTGTTCTTTAAGAATGTTGAATATTGGCCCCCACTCTCTTCTGGCTTGGAGAGTTTCTGCCGAGAGATCTGCTGTTAGTCTGCTGGGCCTCCCTTTGTGTGTAACCCGACCTTTCTCTCTGGCTGCCCTTAACATTTTTTCCTTCATTTCAACTTTGGTGAATCTGACAATTATGTGTCTTGGAGTTGCTCTTCTCAAGGAGTATCTCTGTGGCGTTCTCTGTATTTCCTGAATTTGGACGTTGGCCTGCCTTACTAGGTTGGGGAAGTTCTCCTGGATGATATCCTGAAGAGTGTTTTCCAACTTGGTTCCATTTTCCCCGTCACTTTCAGGCACACCAATCAGGCATAGATTTGGTCTTTTCACATAATCCCATACTTCTTGGATGCTTTGTTCATTTCTTTTTACTCTTTTTTCTCTACACTTCTCTTCTCGCTTCATTTCACTCATTTGATCTTCAATCGCTGATACTCTTTCTTCCAGTTGGTCGAGTTGGTTACTGAAGCTTGTGCATTTGTCACATAGTTCTTGTGCTATGGTTTTCATCTCTGTCAGTTCTTTTAAGGTCTTCCCTGCATTGATTATTCTAGTTATCCATTCATCCCTTCTTTTTTCAGGGTTTTTAGTTTCTTTGCGCTGGTTACGTAGTTCCTCCTTTAGCTCTGAGAAGTTTAATCAACTGAAGCCTTCTTCTCTCAATTCGTCAAAGTCATTCTCCATCCAGTTTTGTTCCGTTGCTGGCGATGAGCTGCGTTCCTTTGGAGGGGGAGATGCACTCTGATGTTTTGAATTTCCAGCTTTTCTGCACTGTTTTTTCCCCATCTTTGTGGTTTTATCTGCCTTTGTTCTTTGATGATGGTGACGTACTGATGGGGTTTTGGTGTGGGTGTCCTTTCTGTTTGTTAGTTTTCCTTCTAACAGTCAAGACCCTCAGCTGTAGGTCTGTTGGAGTTTGCATGAGGTCCACTCCAGACCCTGTTTGCGTGGGTATCAGCAGCGGAGGCTGCAGAAGATAGAATATTGCTGAACAGCAAGTGTTGCTGTCTGATTCTTGCTCTGGAAGCTTCGTCTCAGGGGTGTACCCCACTGTGTGAGGTGTGAAGTGTCGGTCTGCACCTAGTGGGGGATGTCTCCCAGTTAGGCTACTCAGGGGTCAGGAACCCACTTGAGCAGGCAGTCTGTCCCTTCTCAGCTCTCAACCTCCATGCTGGGAGATCCACTGCTCTCTTCAAAGCTGTCAGACAGGGGCATTTACCTCTGCCGAGGTTTCTGCTGCTTTTTGTTTAGCTATGACCTGTCCCCAGAGGAGGAGTCTACAGAGGCAGACTGGCCTCCTTGAGCTGTAGTGGGCTCCACCCAATTCGAGCTTCCCAGCGGCTTTGTTTACCTACTTAAGCCTCAGCAATGGTGGGCGCCCCTCCCCCAGCCTCACTGCCGCCTTGCAGTTAGATCTCAGACTGCTGTGCTAGCAATGAGGGAGGCTCTGTGGGCATGGGACCCTCTGGGCCAGGTGTGGGATATAATCTCCTGGTGTGCTTTTTGCTAAGACCCTTGGTAAAGCACAGTATTAGGGTGGGAGTTACCCAATTTTCCAGGTGTTGTGAGTCTCACTTTCCTTTGGCTAGGAAAAGGAATTCCCTTCCCCCTTGCGCTTCCCAGGTGAGGCGATACCTCGCCCTGCTTCAGCTCTCGCTGGTTGGGCTGCATCCGTGGACCAGCGCCAACTGTCCTACACGCCCAAGTGAGATGAACCTGGTACCTCAGTTGAAAATGCAGAAATCACCCGTCTTCTGTGTCACTCACTCTGGGAGCTGGAGGCTGGAGCTATTCCTATTCAGCCATCTTGGGTACGTCCCCTGCGATTCTTTTTTCACCAATGTATGGAATTCTATTCTATTCCAATTTCGCCAATGTATAGAATTCTGTATAGAATTCTAGTACATGTCACATGCCAGAATGTACTCATTCATTTACCTGTTGATAGACACTTGGCTTGTTTCCAGTTTTTCACAATTACATGCAATGCTGCTATAAATGCTCATGTACATGACTTGTAGGACATGGTGTTAAGAGTTTCTCTAGGGAATATGCATGGAAACAAATGGCCACATTATAGTGAATACAAATGTTCAACTTTTACAAAGCAATCTAATATCCTTTTCCAAAATGGTTGTATCATATCCATTTATGTTCCTACTGGAGTGTATGGGAGTTTCCATTGGTTTACATCCTTTGCTACCATTTGAAGTTGCCAGAACTTTAAATTTTGGCCAAACTAATGAAGTTAAAATGGCATGCCATTGTAGGTTTCTAGGAGTTTGTCACATTTTTTAAAGTTTTCAAATTTATTGGCATTAAGTTGCATCAGTTGATGGGGCAGAGAGAGAGCATTCCAGGTTGGGGGAACCACTTGGGAAAGGGTTCTAAGTCAGGTCAGAGGTTGGTGTGTGTAAGGAACAGAAAAAAAGCCAGCATAGATGTTGCATAATGAGTTCACGTCTGCCTTAGGCAGCTAACCTCTCGGTACCTCACATTTTACCTGACTTTACCTACAGCATCTGCCAGACCTTACCTGCTAGACCTGACTGCTTCTGAACAGCTCTCAAGTATTACACCATATTATATGGTGAAATTGTGTTTTAATTTTAACCAGATGGATTCAAACTAGTTCTTATGTTTTTTATCTTTTATCAGGTAGCTTTCACATTTGGATGAACTTCCAAAAGCTTATTTCAAAATATCTTTCTGACCATTGCATCACAGGTCCACTGTCAAATCCTCTTTGATCATCAAACAACTTTAAATTTGCTTTGTGAAATGTATTTAGGCTCTCACATAGAGTTCTGAAAGACATGTGAGAATACATTTTCAGGAATTTATTTTAGAGCAAAAAATCAGCTTCCATTTCTTTGGCCTAGAACAAGGAGAGAACCTGTTAACTAGGCAACTGTGAATTACGATTATCTTTGTTCTTTGGGAGATTTTACTGCTGGTCGAGTGAGTCTGAAAGTCTAACTCAGGTTTTGCCCATTGGTTTGCAACATACAGACAATAAAAACAAAACCCAAGATAAGAATTAATAATTATGAAGTAAGTGAAATTTGCCTTTGGCCCTCTGTGGTAGCTAGATTCTGACGATGGCCCCCAGGGAACCACATGACCTGGTATTTGCACCCTTGTGTAATCTCTGCCCACATTAAATATGGGCTGACCTGTGACTGGTGTTAACTAATAGAATGCTGTAGAAGGGACACCGTGTCAGTTCTAGATCTAGCCTTTAAGAGGACTGGCAGTTTCTGCTTCCTATCTCTTGGAATACTCACTTTTGGGAACCCTGAGCCACTGTGTAAAATGTCTAGGCACTCTTCTGCAGAGAACACAGGGAGAGGTCATGTGGAGGGTAGAGGCCTTGAGACCGTATGGAGAGACATAGCAGTCCAGCTGTACCAGTGTCCCAGTCAAGCCTTCAGATGACTCCAGCCTCAGCTATCATGTGACTGCAACTGTAGGAGGGCTCCCAAGAGAGACAAGCAGAGCTTCACAGCTGAGCTCAATAAACCCACAGCACCACGAGAGATAATACAATGGTTTTAAGCCACTAAGTTTTAGGGTAGCTTGTTATGTAATAATAGGTAACCAAGGCCGGGCGTGGTGGCTCTCGCCTGTAATCCCAGCCCTTGGAGGCTGAGGCAGGTGGATCACCTGAGGTTGGGAGTTTGAGACCAGCCTGACCAACATGGAGAAACCCCGTCTCTACTAAAAATACATAAATTAGCTGGGTGTGGTGGTGCACGCTTGTAATTCCAGCTACTCGGGAGGCTGAGGCAGGGGAATTGCTTGAATCCAGGAGGTGGAGGTTGCAGTGAGCTGAGATAGTGCCATTGCACTCCAGCCTGGGCAACAAGAGCAAAACTCTATCTCAAAAAAAAAAAAAAAAAAAAAAGGTAACCAAAATATAAATTGGTATGTGAAAGTGCAGGGCTGATGTAAGAAGAATCTAAAACATGTGGCAATAGGCAAAAGCTGAAATGGCCTTGTAGAAACTGTTAGTGAAGGCTTGAGGCTTGAAGGAAATATGCAATTTTTGGAACTCTCAGTCACCATGTAAAAAGCCTAAATACCAGCAACAGAGCGAGACTCTGCCTCAAAAAAAAAAAAAAAAAAAAAGGCCTAAATACCTTGCTGGAAAGGCCACCTGGAGTGGAGAGGTCTTGATATACAAGGAAAAAGAGAAATGTTCAACCTTCCAAGCATTCCAGATGAGTCTAGCCCGGTTGCCATCTTACTATCTAGTTGCAACCACATGAGATAATCCAAGTGAAACCAGCTAAGGAACTGCCCAGCTGAGACAAGTTCACTAACAGAACAATGTGAGATAATAAAATGGTTGCTGTTGTAAGCCATTAAGTTTTGGCGATGGTTGTTATGCACGATAGATAACTGAAACACCTCCTATGGCCTCAGATTTTCATTGTTCATTGACTCTTGTCATACACATTCCGGACTCACAGTTAAAAAGTTCCACCTCAGTCTCCCTTCCTTTTGGTAGTGCTACAGATGGTCATTAAGGTCTTGGCTTTGCAGTCATGTGGCCCTCAGGTCAAATCCTTGCTCATGTGCTTATTTATTAACTGATTAAATTTTGGTAGATCATTTAAACATTTTTGATACTTTAATTTTTTTATCTGTCAAATGGGGGAAATGGTACTTATCTCATCCAAGGCTTGTTATGAGGATAAAATAATCATAAGCATCTTGATTACTTCAAAGCTATGGAAATAAGTTTGCATTATTTGTTTCCTTTCTTTCTTTCTTTCTTTTTTTTTTTTTTTTTTTTGTGAGATGGAGTTTCGCCCTGTTGCCCAGGCTGGAGTGCAATGGTGTGATCTTGGCTCACTGCAACCTCTGCCTCCCAGGTTCAAGCGATTCTCCTGCCTCAGCCTCCCGAGTAGCTGGGATTACAAGCACCCGCCACCACACCCGGCTAATTTTTTGTACTTTTAGTAGAGACGGGGTTTCACCATGTTGGCCAGGCTGGTCTCAAACTCCTGACTTCAGGTGATCTGCCCACCTTGGCCTCCCAAAGTGCTGAGATTACAGGCGTGAGCTGCCGTGCCTGGCCCTCTATTTTTATTAGAAAATAAGAAATTAGCCACACTAGCCCCACAAAGACTGCACGTTAGTCAAATTACGCTCTTTCTGAATCCCAGTTTATATCTGCAGAAATACTAGCTAACCACCGGCCACTCACAATATGCAGATTATAGTTCGAGAAGTCACCATTAACTTGGGTTACTGATTTCAATCTGTCCTCTCACAATCCTTGGCCTGTTTCTTTGCCAGTGTCCCTCAGACACTGCCTCTCATTTGGGAACTTGCTTCATTCTCGGCTCCAAGTAATTCCCCTCAAACTCTTTCATAGAACCCATCCATCACTAGCTGAGACCTTTTTTTCCAGATATTTGTCAATCCTAAAGTACCTGCCTAATTGCAACCTTGTTCTGAGACAAAGTAGGCTCCTTAAGTGGACTGAAAAAGCCTCTTCTGGAGTTCAGCTTTCCTTTTCTTTTTCATTCTTTCTTACTTTCTTTTTTTTTTTTTTTTTGAGACACAGTCTCACACTGTCACCCAGGCTGGAGTGCAATGGCATGTTCTCAGCTCATCTGCAACCTCTGCCTCCTGGATTCAAGCAATTTTACTGCCTCAGCCTCCCAAGTAGCTGGGATTACAGGCGCCTACCACCATGCCTGGATTTTTTTTTTTTTTTTTTTTTTTTTTAAGTAGAGACAGGGTTTCACCATGTTAGCCAGGCTGGTCTTGAACTCCCAACCTCAGGTGATCTACCTGCCTTGGCCTCCCAAGGTACTGGGATTACAGGCGTGAGCCACCATCCCCAGCCTGGAGTTTAGCATTCAAGCAAGATGGGGCAATATGGGCTGCATTTACTCTGCCACATGAAGCAACAACAACAAACAGACAAAATATGTTTGAAACAGCAGTCTTAAGATGCAAAACATCAAGCAATGGAGGACAGTGATCCTGGGAGATGGAACACAAGATGAATGCTACAGTGTCCCAGGTTATTACACTAAGAGAGTTTTCAGGGTGCACTGCATGAAGGAGGAATCCAGGTGGAGACAGGCAGACTTTCTGAGGGTTTATAATAAATGTAGAAGTATGATATATGGCAGTAATAGCACAAAGGCCAGGAGGTAAGAAATGAAGGTATATGATTGTGTAGTTCTTATACTGTATGTGAAATGGGATAACCATTGGAAGTAGGCTCTGATAAGATGAAGATGTATCCAATAAACCCTAAAGCAATCACTAAAACAATAAAATAGTGAGATATAGCTAATAAGTTAACAGAGGAAATAAAATGAAATCATAAATAAATAATCCCAAATAAGGCAGAAAGGATGAGAAACTACTAATGAGATGATACAATTAAATGTAACTATATCAGTGATCACATTAAATGTATATGGTCTAAACACTTCAGTTAAAGGCAGAGATTGTTATATTGGATAAAAAAGCAACACTCAGCAACCTTCTGCCTATAAGAAACCAACTTTGGATATAAAGACACAAATAGGGTAAAAATAAAAGGATGGCCAGATTGGTCAAAGGGTGCAAACTTGCAGTTGTAAGATGAATAAGCTCTGGAAACATAATGTACAGTATGGTGACTGTGAGAGTTTTCAGAATCAAAATGAAGTCACTATACCAAACCCTAACAAAATGGAGTCAGGAGGCCATAATGGAGGGGCTCTAACACACACATGCTTGTGATAGAAAGTATTCCAAGTACTCTCTGAAAACCATAACTTTGCACAAAGACCACCACAATCTTACACAAATAATACTTATGCAGGCTGGGTGCAGTGGCTCACACCTGTCATACCAGCTCTGGGAGGCCAAGACAGGTGGATTGCTTGAGCTCAGGAGTTCAAGACCAGCCTGGGCAACATGGAGAAATCCCATCTCTACCAAAAATACAAAAATTAGCCAGGTGTAGTGGTGCACAACTGTAGTCCCAGATACTCAGGAGGCTAAGGTGGGAGGATCAATTGAGCCAGGGAAGTGGAGGCTGCACTGAGCCACCATTGCACCACTGCACTCCAGCTTGGGTGACAGAGTGAGACCCTGTCTCAAAAAAAAAAAAAAAAAAAGTAGGTGAGGACGTCTGCTCAGCAACTGCCTATTCAGCCTTTGACTGATGCTACCCTTGTTATTAATTATTGTAGCCAAGAATAATTGTTTCAAAATAATTTCTGTAACAGTCTTCATTTTACCTTTATAAGTTTCACCTTGCCTCAGCCTCCCTGGATATGCCTATAATCCATCATAGCACATGTCTTCGATTATAATCCTGCTAATTCCTGAATAAACCCATTATCTTTGCAGAATCTCTCTCCATTGTTATTTTAGGTTGGCATGGTTATAGTTCATAATAAGGTATTCTATACTTGAGATTTACCAATAGAATAGATCTTAGGTATTTTCACCACACCCAAGAAGAAGTAGCTATGTGAAATGATGGATATGTTAATTAGCTTGATTGTGGTAATCAGTTCACGATGTATATCAAAACATCACATTGTACACTTTAAATATATATAATTTTTATTTGTCAATTGTACCTCAACAGAGCTGGGGAAAAGTGAAAGGATGGAAAAGTATATACTGTGGTAACATTAGTTAAATGAAAGCTGGAGTGGTCACATAAATATCAAAGTAAATTCAAAAGCAAAGATTATTGTCACAGATAAAGGAAGTTGTTTCATAATGACAAAAAGGTCAATTCATTGAGTGGAAATAATAATTCTAAGTGTTTATGCACCTAAGAACAGAACTCCAAAATGTATGAGGCAAAATTGAAGAAGCAGCAAGGATAAATAACAATTACAGTTAGAAATCTCAATACTTCTTCCTCAATTATTGCTACAAGTAGGTAGAAAATTGCAAGATATAGAAAAGTTGAACATGCAGCCATAAAAAGGATGAGTTCAGGCCGGGCGCGGTGGCTCATGCCTGTAATCCCAGCACTTTGGGAGGCTGAGGCGGGTGGATCACAAGGTTAGGAGTTTGAGACCAGCCTGGCCAACACAGTGAAACCCTGTCTCTACTAAAAATACAAAAAATTAGCTGAGTGTGGTGGTGGGTGCCTGTAGTCCTAGCTATTAGGGAGGCTGAGGCAGGGGAATTGCTTGAACACGGGAGGTGGAGGTTGCAGTGAGCTGAGATTGCGCCACTGCACTCTGGCCTAGGCAACAGAGCAAGACTGTCTCAAAACAAACAAACAAATAACAACAACAACAAAACAAAAGGACGCATTCATGTCATTTGCAGGAACATGAATGAAGTTGGAAGCCATCATCCTCAGCAAACTAACACAGGAACAGAAAACCAAACACTGCATGTTCTCCCTCATAAGTGGGAGTTGAACAATGAGAACACATGGTCACAGGGCGGGGAACAAAACACACCAGGGCCTGCTGGGGGGTGGTGGGGCGAGGGGAGGGAACGTAGAGGACAGGTCAGTAGGTGAAGCAAGCCACCATGACACATGTATACCTATGTAACACACCTGCACGTTCTGCACATGTATCCTGGCACTTAAAAAAAAAAAAAAGCCCAGCCAGTGGGGGGAAAAAAAAAGTTGAACAGTACTATCAAGCAACTTGATATAATTGGTATTTACAGAAGACTCTACCCAACAAAAGTAGAGTAACGCGTTTTTTTCCAAGTGTCCATGGAACATTTACCATAGTGCATAGACTGTGTCGGAAAATAACGATCGAATAATTTAAAAGGATTCAAACCCTACAGAGTAGGCTGTTTGACAACTAGGGAATTAAATTAGAATCAATAACAAAAAGTTCTCTTGAAAATCCCCCACATGTTGGAAACTAAACAACACATTTCTTAATAACATATGGACCCAAAAAGATATCAGAAGGGAAATTAGCAAGTATTTTGAAATGAATAAAAATGAAAATACAGTATAACAGAATTCGTAGAGTGCTACTAAAGCAGTGCTTGGGGTGAATTTATAGCACTAAATGCCTATGTTAGAAAAGGAGAAGCTGGGTATGGTGGCTCACACCTGTAATCCCAGCACTTTGGGAAGCTGATGGGGGGGGTGGATCACCTGAGGTCAGGAGTTCGAGACCAGCCTGGCCAACATGGTGAAACCCCATCTCTACTAAAAATACAAAAAAAATTAGCCAGGCTGGTGTGGGTGCCTGTAATCCCAGCTACTTGGGAGGCCGAGGCAGGATAATCACTTGAACCTGGGAGGCGGAGGTTGCAGTGAGCTGAGATCACGCCATTGCAATCCAGCCTGGACAAAAAGAGTGAAACTCCGTCTCAAAAAAAAAAAAAAAAAAAAAAAAGCAGAAAGATCTTAAGTCAGTGACCTCAGTTTTCACTTTAAGAAACTAGAAAAAGGAGAGTAAATTAAACTCAACATAAGCAGAGGAAAGGAAAGAATTAAGATCAGAGCAGACGTAAATGAAATGTGAGACAACAATAAAAACCAAAACAATAGAGAAAAATCCAATGAAATCAAGTGCTGCTTTTTTGAGAAGATGAATGAAATCGATAAATCTCCAGCCATACTTACCAGGAAAAAAAAAAAGAGAGAAGAGAGACAAATGACCAATAACATGAATGAGAATGGTTATATCACTATAAATTCTACAGATATTAAAAGGATGACAAGAAAATATTATAAATAAATGTATTCCCATAAACATGACAACAACTTAGAAAGACACAAATTTCCAAAGTTCCACCAGTTATTAAATGTGAATCCTTCAACAAGTTATTTTAAGTGTCTAGACCTCAGTTTCTTTGTATTAAAATGGTAGAGTTTGTGAAGAGCAAATGAGCAAATGTACCTGAAGTTATTAGCCATTAGTATTATTACTCTTGTTATCTTGGATTCAGACTTACAGAGCAAATGAGGATCTGGATGGGACAGAGAGAAAAAACAAAACATGTGATTCACAAATAGCTACTGTAGGAGATAGTTGATTTGGTAAAATGCTCTTGGTTGGACCTCTGATCTTGTTCAATCTCATCATTTTTGTTTTAAAAGTTTTCCTGCTCACTAGAGAGTACTTATTGGTGCCTTGTGCATTAAAAACCTGATTGATCACTATCATTAAATTGTGCTGATAAAAGGATTTCTTTTTTTAAAAAATTTTATAAATTATTTCTCTCTCTCTCTCTCTCTTTTTAATTTCTCCTTCTGGAACAGAGCTACCCTATAGGCAGTTTGCCCAGAGTATCCTTTTTTTTTTTTTTTTCTGAAACAGGGTCTTGCTCTGTCACCCAAGCTGGAATTCAGTGACATGATCACAGTTCACTGCAGCCTCGATCTCCTGGGCTCAACCGATCCTCCCACTTCAGCCTCCTGAGTAGCTGGGACTACAGGTATGCACCACCCCACCTGGCTAATTTTTTTGATTTTTAGTAGAGACGAGGTTTTGCTATATTCCCCAGACTGGTCTTGAACTCCTGACCTCAAGTAATCTTCCCACCTCAGCCTCCCAAAGTGCTAGGATTACAGGTGTTAATCACTGGATCTGGCTAGATTTCTTAATTCAATAACTGGAAATTTCAATAATCTTTAGTACTTAGGGAAAAAATAATCTTTAAAACATTTAGTTTTCATTCCTGGAATCTACAGCAATAAATAAAGTTAATTCAAACAATTTTACTAGCCTATGGCGCAAAGTGAAATTTAAGGAACTACTCATTAAGTGATCAGGTAGGTGAATATTTTTTTGCCTGGTGTGTAGTCTTTTTCAACTAAAATTCCTCAATTTCCTTCATTTCTTTAAGGAGAAATGACTGGTACCACTCTAGACACACGGGAAAGAAGTTAATTCATTACACAGGGTGGATGCCTTAGGGCGTCAGAGCTTAATCGCTTTACAGAACCTCAGTTGAAAATGATAATCTACAGAAACAAGGCACCATCCACCCATCGCACAGGGTTGCTCCAGGGATGATCAAGGTCAAATCCTTTAAAATTTCATGTGCAGCAAACTTAATGCTGCACTCTAAGATAATGCAGAGTTACTCATTCATTATAATTAGGATGAAACTTTTTAAAATGTTTATTTTTTTAAATAAAGAACTTATGCCGCTATCTTAAAAACAGGAAATGCAAACAAAAAATATCTTTCATAAACACCACCTAGAGAAAGTCAAATTAATGTTTGAGGTGCATTTCCATCCTGGTTTTAAAAAGCGTATTTATGAATACACTTTTTAAAACCAGGATGGAAATGCACTTCAAACATCTATAGATATATATATCTATAGATATATAGATAGAGATATCGATAGATACAGATATACATACAGATATACATACATATAGATACACATACATATATATCTATAGATAGATATACATATATAGATATCTATAGATAGATATATATAGCTATAGATATATATATATTTTTGAGACGGAGTCTCACTCTGTCACCAGACTGGAATGCAGTGGCACGACCTCAGCTCACTGCAACCTCTGCCTCCCAGGTTCAAGTGATTCTCCTGCCTCAGCCTCCCGAGTAGCTGGGACTACAGGCACGTGCTACCATGCCCAGCTAATTTTTGTATTTTTAGTAGGGACAGGGTTTCACCCTGTTGGCCAGGATGGTCTCTATCTCTTGACCTCGTGATCTGTCTGCCTCGGCCTCCCAAAGTGCTGGGATTAGAGGCATGAGTCACCGCGCCCGGCCTATTTAGGTATAATTTTTAATACAAGTGACATCGAAGTTTGAAACCTAAAGAATAGCTTTTCCTTCAACACCAGTCGGTACATAGACTTAAAAATTGATACATAATGATTGTACATATTCTGAGGTACAAGTGATATTTTGATACATGCATGCGATGTATAATGAAATCAGGACAACTGGGGTATCCATCATTTCAAACATTTATTTTGTGTGTGTGTGCTGGGAATATTCCAAATCTAAGGCTTTTGAAGTTGAGAAGGATTTGGAAGAGAAAACTGAGGCCCAGAGATTGGAAATGATTTGACCAACACAGGGAAGAACTTGGGCTGGGGCTGCAGGCTTCTGCTGCATAGCCGGAGATCTTTACTCTCTCTTCACTGTGCTGCCTGTCGTGGAGATGAGTGATATTCTGGCTTTTATCAAGTATGTTTTCCCTAAAATATCTTTTCCTTTTCCTGGTAAGTATGCTTAAGAGGAATCTAGAGAATAGAGGAAGAAGAAACTTGGTTAACAATTTTTTATTTTTTATTTTTTTTGAGACAGAGCCTTGCTCTGTCACCCAGGCTGGTGTACGGTGGTGACATCTTGGCTCACTGTGACCTCCTCCCGTGCTCAAGTGATTCCCAAGCCTCAGCCTCCCAAGTAGCTGGGACCACAGGCATGTGCCACCACGCCCGGCTCATTTTTGTATATATGTCTATATATTTTTTAGTAGAGATAGGGTTTCACCATGTTGGCCAGGCTGACCTTGAACTCCTGGCCTCAAGTGGTCCACCCGCCTTGGTCTTCCAAAATGGTGGAATTACAGGCATGAGCCACTGCGCTCGGCAATAAACAGCTTTTGATAACTTGGTTAGTTAGATTTTTGTCTGGCTCAACTTTTTGTTGTTGTTGTTGTTGTTAGAAAATTGGATCGGCAGGTCAGACATAGCGCTAGTGAGTGAAATAGACCTAATTACTTTATAACATGTTTTTAATTTAATGTTCAACAAAGGCCAGTTACTCCACACACAAATCAATAAACAAACAACCAAAGCTGATTGTTGGGACACAAAAAAACATTGCAAGCTGATTGCTGGCTGCCTGGTTTCCTAAGCACGCCTAATGCAATTTGAGATAACCTTGAAGCTTTACACAAGCCTTACTGAAAGAACTATTTTGAAATAGTTAAGAGTGGCCTGTAAACAATTTCAGGTAGCCTGTAAATTGTGTCAAACATCTCAAAGCACCTTTCCAAATTCTGACCGTGTTGAGCAGGAGTTGAAAATGAAGCTCAGAAATGGATGTATGACAGCAAAGAAAGTGGGAAGGACTAGAATGGTGTGGCTTAAGGGGCACCTGAAAGGCTTTTTGTCCCAAAAGCTCTTCCCCATTGCATGTCAAATGCCTGAAATTCTTTCATTATAGACTGGAACCAAATGACTAAACAACTGCCTTAGTGTGGATTAGTTTTGGGAGCCGAGGCGAGAGGACCACAAGGGGAGCAATTGCTGTGAAGGGCAAGTGGCTTCACCAGGTGGTCTCTCCAGGTCCTTTCCAACTCTGTGGAAATGAAAATGTGGAGGTTTTTGTCGAAGGCTTCCTTCCTTCCTTCCTTCCTTCCTTCCTTCCTTCCTTCCTTCCTTCCTTCCTTCCTTCCTTCCTTCTTTCTTGATGGAGTCTCGCTCTGTCGTCCAGTCTGGAGTGCAGTGGCGCCATCTCAGCTCACTGCAACCTCCACCTCCTGGGTTCAAGCGATTCTTCTGCCTCAGCCTCCCAAGTATCTGGGATTACAGGCGTGTCCCATCATGCCCAGCTAATTTTTGCATTTTTAGTACAAACGGGGTTTCACCATGTTGGGCAGGCTGGTCTCGAACTCCTGACCTCAGATGATTCGCCCGCCTCAGCCTCCCAAAGTGCTGGGATTATAGGCATGAGCCACTGCACATGGCCAAAGGTTTATTTCTTTCTAAATGCGATTCTCTTCTAAAACAAGTCACTTTATTTTTTTATTTTTTTGCCAATAGAGCATCACTTGGTTTAACATGCAGTTCTCATGAACTATGTAAAACTGTTCCGCTTTGCAACTCAAATTGTTCAAATGTACTGCTCTGCAAGTTCAATTTTTGATTTGTTTTCTTAAAGTGAAAACTATCTTAATATTTCAAAACAAACGCATTTAACTAAAAGAAGAATATTTCATTCCTATCATAACATATATCTCAAAAGTCTTAAATTACTCTCCTGAATCATTAAAATATCAAAACAAAATTCATCCTTATAGCAATGATAAGAGCTGTGTCCTGAGCCTCACCTAGGATAGGGAGAAAAGAAATCAACATCACTATCTAAAGGGTTAGAATTTGACCAGTGTCCTTTATAATAGTGTTTTAAAGAATATATGTCCTTTCTGTCCATCTTCACCCAGCTTTAATGTTTTCTTAAAATGTGAAGGCATGGATTTCAAATGACTCATTAAAAATATAAATTATAGGCCGGACATGGTGGCTCACATCTGTAATCTCAGTACTTTGGGAGGCCGAGGTGGGCAGATCACTTGAGGTCAGGAGTTCAAGACCAGCCTGGCCAACATGGTGAAACCCCATCTCTACTAAAAATACAAAAATTAGCTGGGTGTGATGGCACGCGTCTGTAGTCCCAGCTACTTGGGAGGCTGAGGCAGGAGAATCACTTGAACCCAGCAGGCGGAGGTTGCAGTGAGCCAAGATTGGGCCACTGAATTCTAGCCTAGGAGACAGAGCAAGACTCCATCTCAAAAAAAAAAAAAAAAAATTAGAGATGTTAAAAATGTGTGACAGTATATGGATTTAAGCAGGAAATGAAGACAGGCAGAATGAACCATTTTAAGAAAAGGAGAGAGTATAATAATAGTGAATGTGCCCATGAGGTGCTTGCAGTAGCTAATATTATGTCACTGGTAAATCACTACCAAGACGCTGCATTAGGATGGTGGCATTATGGTTTGTGTTTCCTTTCTGCTTTTCAGACTTTCTGGAATGCTCTTATAACATTTTTATCAGTAGCTATGTTTGTCTGTATATACTTACATTCTACTGTGATTCACAAGATTACAATAATAGTGTTTTTTGCAAATTGCAATTTTAAAAGTTGTCAGCAGTGAAGCATTAGGATGCAGCTGAATGAACACTCATTTGAGAAATCAGGAAACCTGGATTTTAACCCCAGTTCTACCACCATGGTCAAGTGATGTTTCCACTCTGTGCCTTGGTTTTCCATAGGTAAAATGAAGAGGGCGGACAAGATGTTCTCCAAGTTCTCTTTGCAGCCCTTAGTCCTCTGACTCCTTTCTGTCAACATGTGTTTAATGATTACTCCATTCAAACTTAAAGTACTTAATATTTCACAAGGTGCACTAAAGTTTAAAGATGGTATGTAATGTCTGGGTGCGGTGGCTCATGCCTGTAATCCCAGCACTTGGGGAGGCCGAGGCAGGCAGATCACCTGAGGTCAGGAGTTCAAGACCAGCCTGGCCAACATGAAAAAAACTCTATCTTTACTAAAAATACAAAAATTAGCTGGGCAAGGTGGTGCATGCCTGTAGTCCCAGTTACTCCGGAGCCTGAGGCAGGAGAATCGCTTGAGCCTAAGAGGTGGAGGTTGCAGTGAGCTGAGATGCCGCAACTGCGCTCTAGCCTGGGTCACAGAGCAAGACTCCATTTCAAAAAAATAAAAAATAAAAAATAAATAAATAAAATGAAAAAAAGATAATATCTACCAAATTTTGTTTGTTTCATTTGGAAATGGAAAAGAAACCCTATCTGCCTTATAGTCAAAGCAGCCATCCTAGAGCGGGTCTGACACCACACAAAAGCCATAGAGCAAGGAAAGAATTGACAGGGACTTCTGTTTATTCCAAATATCTATTGAAAATAGAGCCATAAAGAGCAAAAAGGGCTGGGCATGGTGGCTCACACCTATAATCCCAGCACTTTAGGCGGGCGGATCACCTGAGGTCAAGAGTTCGAGACCAGCCTGGCCAACAGGGTGAAACCCCATCTCTATTAAAAATACAAAAATTAGCCGGGCATGGTGGCACATGGCTGTAATCCCAGCTACTCGGGAGGCTGAGGCAGGAGAACCGCTTGAACTCAGGAGGCAGAGGTTGCAGTGAGCCAAGATCACACCACTGCACTCCAGCCTGGGGGACAGAGCAAGACTCCTTCTCAAAAAAAACAAAAAAAACCCCAAAAGAGTAAAAAGGAAACCTGTGTGTAAACATTAGCAGGACATTTGCCCAGAGAAATAAGGAGAGAAACATGGGCCTGGGAATTTTGACTGGATAAATTCCATGTAAAAGCTTCCCTCTTTGACAGTGGTATGAAAGCAGGTGTGAGCTTTCAGCCTCAGTGCTGACATTAAAAAACTGTGTTATCTGGGTTTAACTGCCCGGAGACAGTAGATAGAAACCTTTTCATCTGAGAGGAGTAACATTAAAGTTGGTACTCTAAAATCAAACTCTAACATTTAGGTGAAGAAAATGACAAAATTTGCTTCAGTGCTCTAAGTACTATAGTCCTTTAAACTCTTCCCATCCATTTCGGCATCATATCAGCAACAGAGACCAAGACTGAGCCCTCAGTATGGCACTATTCTTTGGAGAGACGTACTGGCCACTTGGTGGCAAGTTGACTGCATTGGGCCCTTCCATCCTGGAAACTGATCCTCACAGGGAGAGATACTTATCCAGGCATGAGTTTGCCTTTCCTGCTTGTACAGACTCAGCCAGCACCACTCTATGCAGCCTTATGGAATTCCTGATCCATAAATATGGTATCCCATACAGCACAGCATCTGACTAAACTACCTCTGCACAGCAAAGGAGGTGCAGGAGTAGTTCAAATGCCATGAGCTCCACTGATCATCTCATCTACCACATCATCCAAAGGCAGCTGGTCTCACAGAATACTGGAGCAGCCTTCTTTTTTTTTTTTTTTTTTTTTGAGGCAGAGTCTTGCTCTGTTGCCCAGGATGGAGGCTGGAGTACAGTGGCACCATCTTGGCTCACTGCAGCCTCCACCTCCCAGGTTCAAGCGATTCTCCTGTCTCAGCCTCCCTAGTAGCGGGGATTACAGGAATGAACCACCACGCCCGGCTAATTTTTTCTATTTTTAGTAGAGTCGGGGTTTCGCCATGTTGGCCAGGCTGGTCTCGAACTCCTGACCTCAAGTGATCCACCTGTCTCAGCCTCCCAAAGTGCTGGGATTACAGGCGTGAGCCACCACGCCCAGCCTGGAGCAGTCTTCTAAAGGTACAACTGAAGTGTCAGCTCAGAAGAAACACTCTGAAAATGGGGAGCCAACCTTCAAAGTACAGTGTATTTGTTAAATCACAGACTGCTATATGGTGCTGTGCACCAGTGTTAAGGATACAAGAGTTCAGAATCCCAGCAGTGGAAGGATGAGTGGCCCTGGTTGCTTTCACTCTTAACGGCCCACTTGGAGCTTATACCTTCTGTCATTTTAACTCTGGGCTCTGCTAAGCTGGAAGTCTTGTTTCTCAAAGGGGATGCACTCTTTCCAGGAAACGCAGCAAGGGTCCCATTGAACTACAAGTCAGAGGTGATTCCAGGGCACTTTGGATTCCTTGTGCCCCAGGACCAGGCAGGTAAGAAGAGCCACTATACTGGCAAGGGTAGTTGATCCTGGCGTTCAGGAGAAGGCATGGCGGTTTTTACACAATGGTGGCGGGGAGGAATTGTGTGGCAATCCTAGGTGATCCTCTTGGGTGCCTCCTGGTATTCTCTTGCCCCATTCTAACTGAATAGGGAAGTACAGTCATTCCAGACTAAGTAGGTCTCAGACCACTCAAGAATGAAGGTTTGGACCACATCACCAGGAAGTCAACAAGACCTGCAGAGGAGATAGCTGAGGGAGAGGTGGATTTAGAATGGCTAGTAGAGGAGGGAGAGGGTGACTCTCAGTTGTGGCCCCAAGACCAGCTACAGTGACTGGAGTTGTAGTTCATCCCACTAATAACCTTCTTACCTTTCTCTCAGAAAGCAGTGTTCATGGGAGAATGCAGGAGCTTCTCCACAAAACCGTGTAGAGTAAATCTGTGTGGCCAAAGATGTGGACGGACAGTGGCAGCCATGAGAATGCACCTCACAGACCTCTTACTACAGGGACCATAATTGGCGAAGGGCCTCAGCTATTGCATTCTGAAATCTATGTGAGACTCTTGTGCTACACCACCCACGGGTGACTCCCAGCAAGGACTGGGAACTCCCTTAGACTAGATGGCAATCCAGGACACTTCCACCCAACCTTTTCTCCTTGCTTCCTTCATCCAGAGTCAGAATTTCATTGCAGTCCGAGGGTGCTTTCAGACTCTCCAAGCTTCCTCCTTATTTCCTTTCACACAGGTATTTCTTTTAATAACATTCTTGTACATTTAATCCTTTATTGACATCTGCTTTTCAGAGGATCTGGACCAACACAGGGGCAAAGTGGAGACAATTGGCAAATCTTAGAGAATGGTCTGTTTGGGTACTTTTACGATGATTGCAACTCTTCTTTAAGTTTGAAATTATATCAAAAATAAAAGTTGGAAACAACTGACTTCATGTGTTTGAAAGCACTTACAAAAAATGTCAATCAAATATAAACTCTTAGAAAGTGGAAGTGTCCTGGATTGTCCTCTGGTCTAAGGAGTTCCCTGCCTTTGGGAAGTCTTTGAGCCAGTCTCTCTCCTGCAACTCCTTTACTATGAGGGGGTAGTCTGGTCAGATGCTATATTGTATGGGCTACTAGGCCTATGGATCAGGAATTCCATATGCTCACAGATAATGGTGCTGGCTGAGGCTCTATAAGCAGAAAAGGCAAACTTATGCCTGGGTAAATATCTATCCCTGAGCTGGCCGGGTGTGGTGGCTCATGCTTGTAATCTTAGCACTTTGGGAGGCCGAGGCAGGCGAGTCACAAGGTCAGGAGTTCAAGACCAGTCAGGCCAACATGGTGAAACCTCATCTCTACTAAAAATACCAGAAAAACCAAACCAAACCAAACCAAACCAACAAACAAACAAAAAACCGGGTGTGGTGGCTCGGGCCTGTAATCCCAGCTACTCGGGAGGCTGAGGCAGGAGAATTGCTTGAACCTCGGAGGCGGAGGTTGCAGTGAGCCAAGATCACGCCACTGCACTTCACATGGGCAACAGAGCAAGACTCCGTCTCAAGAAAAAAAAAAAAAGCCAGGTACGGTGACTTACGCTGGTAATCCTAGCACTTTGGGAGGCCGAGGTAGGAGAATCACCTCAGATCTGGAGTTTGAGACCAGCCTGACCAACATGGTGAAACCCCGTCTCTACTAAAAATACAAAAAATCTACCGGGTGTGGTGGTGGGCACCTGTATTCCCAGCTACTCGAGAAACTGAGGCAGGAGAATTGCTTGAACCCAGGAGGCGGAGATTGCAGTGAGCTGAGATCGCACCACTGCACTCCAGCTTGGGCAACAGAGCAGGACTCCGTCTCTAAAATATATATATCCCTGTAAAGATGAACTGTAGGTCTTTCCAGAATGGGAGGACCCAATCTAGTCAATTTGCCACCAAGTGGCCAGTAAGTTTCTTTAAAGAACACTGCTGTACTGGAGGTTTAGTTTTTTTTTTGTTTTTTTTTTTGAGACGGAGTTTCGCTTTTGTTGCCCAGGCTGGAGTGCAATGGCGCGATCTCAGCTCACTGCAACTTCCACCTCCAGGGTTCAAGTAATTCCTCTGCCTCAGCCTCCCAAGTAGCTGAGATTACAGGTGCGCACCACCACGGCTGGCTAGTTTTGTATTTTTAGTAGAGACGGGGTTTCACCTTGTTGGCCAGGCTGGTCTTGAACCCCAGACCTCAGGTAATCCACCCACCTTGGCCTCCCAAAGTGCTGAGATTACAAGTGTGAGCCACTACGCCCGGCCTCTTCTAGATTTATTAGTTTGTATTTTACTCTAAGGAAGAACTGTTCCTTCTACTCCAATAATTAACTCAATAACTAATGAATTAATATCAGTATGGATTCATGGATTCTTATTATATTTAATGCATTATTATGCATTGCTATCATTATTTATTTCAATGCACATATTATTATTTATTTATTTACCTATTTTTATTTTACTTTAAGTTCTGGGATACATGTGTACAATGTGCAGGTTTGTTACATAGGTATACATGTGCCATGGTGGTTTGCTGTACCTATCAACCTGTCATCTACGTTTTAAGCTCCACATATATTAGGTATTTGTCCTAATGCTCTCCCTCCCCTTCCCCCCAGCTCCCCAACAGGCCCCAGTGTGGGATGATCCCCTCCCTGTGTCCATGTGTTCTCATTGTTCAGATCTCACTTATGAGTGAGAACATGCAGTGTTTGGTTTTCTGTTCCTGTGTTAGTTTGCTGAGGATGATGGTTTCCAGCTTCATCCATGTCCCCTGCAAAGGACATGAACTCATTTCCTTTCATAGCTGCATAGTATTCCATGGTGTATATGTGCCACATTTTCTTTACTAGTCTATCATTGATGGCCATTTGGATTGGTTCCAAGTCTTTGCTATTGTAAATTGTGCTGCAATTAACATACGTGTGCATGTTCTTTTACAGTAGAATGATTTATAATCCTTTGGGTATATACCTAGTAATGGGATTGCTGGGTTAAATGGTATTTCTGGTTCTAGATTTTTTGAGGAATCACCACACTGTCTTACACAATGGTTGAACTAATTTACACTCCCACCAACAGCATAATAGCGGTCCAATTTCTCCTCCCCTCACCAGCATGTGTTGTTTCCAGACTTTTTAATGATCGCCATTCTAACTGGTGTGAGATGGTATCTCATTGTGGTTTTGATTTGCATTTCTCTAATGACCAGTGATGATGAGCTTTTTTTCATATGTTTGTTGGGCACATAAATATATTTTTGAGAAGTGTCTGTTCATATCCTTCACCCACTTTTTGATTTTTTTTCTTGTAAATTTGTTTAAGTTACTTGTAGATTCTGGATATTAGACCTTTGTCAATGAATAGATTGCAAAAATTTTCTCCCATTTTGTAGGTTGCCTGTTCACTCTGATTACATTTTTTTTTTTTTCCTGAGCAGAAGCTCTTTAGTTTAACTAGATCCCATTTGTCAATTTTGGCTTTTGTTGCAATTGCTTTTGCTGTTTTAGTCATGAGGTCTTTGTCCATGCCTATGCCCTGAATGGTATTGCCTAGGTTTTCTTCTAGGGTTTTTATAGTTTTAGGTTTTACATTTAAGTCTTTAATCCATCTTGAGTTAATTTTTGTATAATGTGAAAGGAAGGGATCCAGTTTCTGTTTTCTGCATATGGCTAGCCAGTTTTCCCAGCACCATTTATTAAATAGAGAGTCCTTTCCCCATTGCTTGTTTTTGTCAGGTTTGTTAAAGATCAGATGGTTGTAGATGTGTGGTGTTATTTCTGAGGCCTCTGTTCTGTGCCATTGGTTTATATATCTGTTTTGGTACCAGTACGATGCTATTACTATGCTGATTACTGTAGCCTTATAGTATAGTTTGAAGTCAGGTAGCATGATGCCTCCAGCTTTGTTCTTTTTGTTTAGGATCGTATTGGCTATATGGGCTCTATTTTGGTTCCATACGAAATTTAAAGTAGTTTTCTTCTAGTTCTGTGAAGAAAGTCAGTGGTAGCTTGATGGGAATAGCATTGAATCTATAAATTACTTTGGGCAGTATGACCATTTTCACAATATTGATTTTTTTACCCATGAGCATGGTATGTTCTTCCATTTGTTCGCATCCTCTTTTATTTCCTTGAGCTGTGGTTTGTAGTTCTCCTTGAAGAGGCCCTTCATATGCCTTGTAAGTTGTATTCCTAGGTATTTTATTTTCTTTGTAGCAATTGTGAATTAGAGTTAACTCATGATTTCACTCTCTGTCTATTATTGGTGTATAGGAATGCTTGTGATTTTTGCACAAGAATTTTGTATCCTGAGACTTTGCTGAAGTTTTTTACTAGCTTAAGGAATTTGGGGGCTGAGATGATGGGGTTTTCTAAATATACAATCATTTCGTCTGCAAATAGAGACAATTTGACTTCCTCTCTTCCTATTTGAATACCTTTTATTTTTTTCTCTTGCCCGATTGCCCTGGCCAGAACTTCCAATACTATGTTGAATAGGAGTGGTGAGAGAGGGCATCCTTGTCTTGTGCCAGTTTTCAAAAGGAATACTTCCAGGTTTTGCCCATTCAGTATGATATTGGCTGTGGGTTTGTCATAAATAGCTCTTATTATTTTGAGATACGTTGCATCAATATCTAGTTTTTTGAGAGTTTTTAGCATGAAGGGGTGTTGGATTTTATCAAAGGCCTTTTCTGCATCTATTGAGATAATCATGTGGCTTTTGCCATTGGTTCTGTTTATGTCATGGATTCTGTTTATGTGATGGATTATGTTTATTGATCTGCATATGTTGAACCAGCCTCACATCCCAGGTATGAAGCTGACTTGATCATGGTGGATAAGCTTTTTGATGTGCTGCTGGATTTGGTTTGCCAGTATTTTATCGAGGATTTTTGCATCGATGTTGAGAATCTGACTGAGGGGCATAAGGCAGAAAAAGAGACTGAGGCAAGTTTTAGGGCAGGAGTGGAAGGCAAGAATTGATGTTGCTGCAGACCCATTTGAATTCACTGCTGAAATAAACAAGCAGAAGATGGCCACCTAGGAACAGCTCCAGTCTGCAGCTCCCAATGAGACCAACGCAAAAGGCAGGTGATTTCTTCATTTCCAACTGAGGTACACTGTTCATCTCACTGGGACTGGTTAGGCAGTGGGTGCAGCCCACGGAGGCCAAGCAGAAGCAGGGTGGGATATTGCCTGACCTGGGAAGTGCAAGGGGCAGGGGAGCCTGTCTTTCCCAGCCAAGGAAAGCTGCGAGGAATTTTGCTATCTCACCCACACACGACGCTTTTCTCATAGTTTTTGCAATCCGCAGACCAGGAGATTCCCTCATGTGCCTACACCACTAGGGCCCTGGGTTTCAAGAACAAAACTGGGCAGCTGTTTGGGCAGACACCAAACTAGCTGCAGTTTTTCTTTTTTGTACCCCAGTGGCACCTGAAACCCCAGTGAGATAGAGCCATTTACTCCCTTGGAAAGGGGGCTGAAGCCAGGGAGTGAAGTGGTCTTGCTCAGCAGGTCCCACTCCCACAGAGCCCAGCAAGCTAAGAACCACTGGCTTGAAATTCTCACTGCGAGCACAGCAGTCTGAAATCGACCTGGGATCATCAAGCTTGGTTGGGGGAGGGGTGTCCACCATTACTGAGGCTTGAGTAGGTGGTTTCCCCCTCACGGTGCTAAGGACTGGGCAGAACTCAACACAGCACTGCAAAGAGGCTGTGGCCAGACTGCCTCTCTAGATTCCTCTTCACTGGGCAGGGCATCTCTGAAAGAAAGGCAGCAGCCCCAGTCAGGGGATTATAGATAAAACTCCCATCTCCCTGGGACAGAGCACCTGAGGGAAGGGGCAACTGTGGGTTCAGCTTCAGCAGACTTAAATGTTCCTGCCTGCCAGCTCTGAAGAGAGCAGCTGATTCTGACAAGGAGGGTTTTACTAGGACAGCGCTCGAGCTCTGCTAAGGGACAGACTGCTTCCTCAAGTGGGTCCCTGACCACTGTGCCTCCTGACTGGGAGAGACCTCCCAGCAGGAGTTGACAGACACTTAATACAGGAGAGCTCCAGCTGGCATTGGCTGGTGTCCCTCTGGGAAAAGATTCCAGAGGAAGGAGCAGGCAGCAATCTTTGCTGTTCTGCAGCCTCTGCTGGTGATACCCAGGCAAATAGGGTCTGGAGTGGACCTCCAGCAAACTGCAGCAGACCTGCAGTAGGGGGCCTGACTGTTAGAAGAAAAACTAAAAACAGAAAGCAATAACATCAGCATCAACAAAAAGAATCCCCACACAGAAACCCCATCCAAAGGTCATCAACCTCAAAGATAAAAGGTAGATAAATCCATGAAGATGAGGAAAACCCAGTGCAAAAAGGGTGAAAATTCCAAAAACCAGAATTACTCTTCTCCTCCAAATGATCACAGCTCCTCCCCAGCAAGGCCACAAAACAACAGAGAATGAGTTTGACGAATTGACAGAAGTTGGCTTCAGAAGGTGGGTAATAACAAACTCCTCTGGGCTAAAGGAGCACGTTCTAACAAAATGCAAGGAAGCTCAGAACCTTGACAAAAGGTTACAGGAACTGCTAACTAGAATAACCAGTTTACACAAGAATATAAATGAACTGGTGGAGCTGAAAAACACAACATGAGAACTTCGTGATGCATATACAAGTGTCAACAGCCGAATCAATCAAGCAGAAGAAAGGGTATCAGAGATTGAAGTTCAACTTACTGAAATGAGGCGTGAAGAAAAGATTAGAGAAAAAAAATTGAAAAGGAATGAACAAAGCCTCCAAGAAACATGGGACTATGTGAAAAGACCAACCTACAATTGATTAGTATACATGAAAGTGACAGGGGGAATGGAACCAAGTTGGAATACACACTTCAGGATATTATCCAGGAGAACTTCACGAACCTAGCAAGACAGGCCAACTTTCAAATTCAGGAAATACAGAGAACACCACTAAGACACTCCTGGAGAAGAGCGACCCCAAGACACATAATCATCAGATTCTCCAAGGTTGAAATGAAGGAAAAAATGTTAAGGGCAGCCAGAGAGAAAGGTCAGGTTACCTACAAAGGGAAGCCCATCAGACTAACAGCGGATCTCTCTGCAGAAACTGTACAAGCCAGAAGAGAGTGGGGGCCAATATTCAATATTCTTAAAGAACAGAATTTTCAACCCAGAATTTTCATATCCAGCCAAACTAAGTTTCATAAATGAAGGAGAAATAAAATCCTATCCAGACAAACAAATACTGACAGATTTTTTTTTTTTTTTTGTTACCAATCAATTCAACAAGAAGAGCTAAGTATCCTAAATATATATGCACACAATACAGGAGTACCCGGATTCATAAAACACATTCCTGGAGACCTACAAAGAGATTTAGACTCCCACACAATAATAGTGGGAGGCTTTAACACCCCACTGTCAATACTAGACAGATAAATGAGACAGAAAATTAACAAGGATGTTCACAAGTTGAACTCAACTCTGGACCAAGCGGACCTAGTACACATCTACAGAACTCTCCACCCCAAATCAATAGTATACACATTATTCTCAGCACCACATAGCACTTATTCTAAAATCGACCACATAATTGGAAGTAAAACACTCCTCAGCAAATGCAAAAGAACAGAAATCATAACAAACTGTCTCTCAGACCACAGTGCAATCAAATTAGAACTCAGGATTAAGAAACACACTCAAAACCGCACAACTACATGGAAACTGAACAACCTGCTCCTGAATGACTACTGGGTAAATAATGAAATTAAGGCAGAAATAATGAAGTTCTTTAAAACCAATGAGACTAAAGAGAAAATGTACCAGAATTTCTGGCACACAGCTAAAGCAGTGTTTAGAGGGAAATTTATAGCACTAAATGCCCACATTGAGAAAGCAGGAAAGATCCAAAATGGACACCCTAACAGCACAATTAGAAGAACTAGAGAAGCAAGAGCAAACAGAAGCTAGCAGAAGACAAGAAATAACTACGATCAGAATGGAACTGAAAGAGATAGAGGCACAAAAAAACCCTCCAAAAAATCAATGAATCCAGGAAGTGGTTTTTTGAAAAGATTAAAAAAATAGATAAAATGCTAGCCAAACTAACAAAGAAGAAAAGAGAGAAGAATCAAATAGACACGATAAAAAATGATAAAGGGGATATCACCACTGATCCCACAGAAATACAAACTACCATCAGAGAATACTATAAACACCTTTATGCAAATAAACTAGAAAGTCTAGAAGAAATGGATAAATTCCCGGACACATACACCCTCCCAAGACTAAACCAGGAAGAAGTCAAATCCCTGAACAGACCAGTAACAAGTTCTGAAATTGAGGCAGTAATTAATAGCCTACCAACCAAAAAAAAGCCCAAGACCAGACAGATTCACAGTCAAATTCCACTAGAGGTACGAAGAGGAGCTGGTACCATTCCTTCTGAAACTATGCCAAACAATAGAAAAAGAGGGACTCCTTCCTAACTCATTTTATGAGGCCAGCATCATCCTGATTCCAAAACCTGGCAGACACAAGAAAAAAAGAAAATTTCAGGTCAATATCACTGATGAACATTGATGCAAAAGTCCTCAATAAAATACTGGAAACTTCTTCAAAAGACCTACTATTCAGACTGTCAGGGATGGGGCTGAGAAATATGTAGTTTCATAGCCTCAGAAGGTGATTCTTATGCACGTTCAAGTTTGAACTGGAGGTATAAGGACTGTAGCTCTGGTAACTGACAGGTTTGAAATCTGGCCCTGAAAATTTCTAGCTAACTATGGGCCGGTCGTCTAACCCCTCTGAGCTTTAGTTCCCTCATCTGTAAAATGTGAATAAAATAATAATGCCTACCTTGTAGAGTGGTTTTGATGATTAAATAAGCTATTATATGCAAAGCCCTTATCACCTCACATGACTAGCACTCAATGAATGGTAACTATTATTTATAAAGCACAAGCCCAGATTTTTAATTGTTTTGCTCTTATAGTTCCCAATAAACGTTGGCTATTATTATCATAGGTTAGTAGGAGACCGTGGAGAGGCAGTGTGGTATACTAAAATGAGCACAGAACGTGGAGTCAGATCTGGATTCAAGTCTAAGCTCTGCCCTTATAGGCTGTGATCATAAACAAATCACGATCTGTGTGAGCCTCCGTTTCCTCTTCCATAAGATAGTGATAATAACAGTATCTTCATCCTGGAGTTGTAATAATTCAATGAGATAATCCACTTAAAGAACTTGGCATTCAGTAAGCACTTACTACATAATGTCAAACTTTGTCTCCCCATCCACCCCTCCTGAAGCCTCACTGTAGTAATCAAAATGATTGATTGGCTAAGGATGATTCAGGTACAGCCTATGGAAAAATTCTCTAAGAAGTCTAGTCTAGTGATTTTTACCTAGTTTAGATTTTGCCATTGGTAGTTTTCTGAACTTAGATCCTTTTACTATATGATCCCCTCTTACTATGACTTCTGCATTTGCAAACCTCACCATACCCCTGCTTATTAAAACAGATGCATTTGTGGTTAGTGATTATCATTGCATCTCTTCTTCTGGTTAAAAGCTAAACATGTTCCTAGTCCAGAACTTCAGAATGATCCAAGGGTTCCATGAAGCCACATGGCAGACTGTATAAATCATTAGTAAATCTTAAGATCTAAGTAAATCACATCAATATTTAAATAGTCACCCTTCTATCTTCTGATTTGCATATTTAGTCAGCAGTAAAATACATTTAGTAAATCTCTGATGTTTCAGAAGTTGCCAGTTGCTAGAGAAAATGATCTCACCTGATTAGACAGACTCGGGCGTAGTTACCAGTTGGCCAATTCCTGCCAGTATGGGAAAGAGGACACTAATATGATGGAAACCAGGAGTCTGCAAGGCTTAGGCATCTACTTTGGTCTAGATTGTCAAGGTCGTGACCATGTCAGCAGAAGGGCAATTAACTCTAGTCATTTACCTTGTCAAGACTAGGGTCCAAATAGAAAATTTCAGTTAGGAAGAATAAGTTCAATAGATCTATTGTACAACATGGCGACTACAGTTAATAACAATGTATTGTGTTCTTAAAAATTGCTGAGAGTAGATTTTAAGTGTTCTCACCACCAAATAATAAGTATGTGAGGTAATGCTTATGTTAATTAGCTCAATTTAGCCACATTCCCCAATTCATACATATTTCAAAACATGTTATATATGACAAATACATATAATTATGATATTTCAACTTAAAATCAATCAATCAATGTTAAACAAAACTCCATTAATGAATACTTCAGAGAATGACACCGGTCAGTGAGTACCTATCCTCCTCCAGCAGTAGAGATGTGTGTGCAAGTGTATGGTAGACGCACCTGGCAGGGAAATTAAACTTAAGCATAATCTGAGAATTACCCTGTATGGCAGATGCGCCTAAGTGTGTGCTCTGAGCTAAGGAATCCAGAAATGGCCAACTAGGAGATACATTCCTTGTCTATACATCCAGGAGGAACATCTGAACCCCTGGCCATCCAGTGGAATGTAGAAGGGAGTGAGGCCCTTTGTTTTGGGTTAAATGAAATTTGCTGGGTGGAGGTTGTTAGGGGGAGGGTGCTAAGTGAATATGTTATATAAACTGGTTGCTTTTTGTAAGTTGTTGTTGTCGTCCTGCCCAGCCCACCACCACTGGACTTTCCCTGTATGTAAGGCGATTCTTCTGTCCAGCCCAGCACCACCGGACCATCCCTGTATATGTTTCCTGCTAATGAAACCCTATGTCTCATTTGCTGACTCTGGGTCTCTTCTTTGGCCTCTTGAACCCGGCGCCATCCCTGTTGAAGTTAATCGGAGTCTAGTATGACAGCAAGTACCTGCAATGCAAAGTAATATCTTATTAAGTGTCCTGTGGGTGGTACAGACCCTACATCTTACGGGGGCTGTGAGGAAGGAGAAGCATATCAGACTCTTCAAGAGCAGGTGCACTTTGGAAAAACATTTAAGGTACCTACAGATTTTGTAATATAAATGTAAAAAACAAATAAAGATCTATAATATTAATATATTATTGGCTGGGGCCAATATGCAAATGATAGACTAAGAAAGCATGGTTAGGGCCATGAGTTGAAACAGGTCAAGAATATGACCTATTTCAACAGATCTTTTTAAAGACACTGTTCTTGGCACTAGGGAGACAGCAGTGAACAAGGTAGATGACACCTATCTTGAGCAAGAGAGTTAACCTCTCTACATCTCAGTGTCATCTTTAAAATGGGAAGAACATTCATTATTCCTACCTCATGGGATTGGTGTGAGGATTAAAGGAGGGCAAAGAGTATAAGGTGTTTTGCATTATGTACTTCAGAGTAGACACATCATAAATGAAATAATTAGCCTGCTGGGGAGAATAAGTGGTTCATCAGCTAGGCTGTGAAGATGTATATGGTTTTGATAGGCAGAGACAAAAGGAAGTTGTTTAAGTAGAGAGAACAGCATTAATTAATTAAGTCACTCATGCAAAGAAACTTTTTGACATTGGCATTCATAGACATATTTCATTTACATGAATTCAGCTATACACACTAGGAGAAAATTGTCTAAATAGTACAGGCAAATTATCCCACCATTATATTCAGTTAATATATACCCTGGATTGAGTGTGAGATGAAAGGCATGAATTTGTTCTTTCGTCTCATAGTGTGAACACCTCACTTTGCTGAACGTCATTCTTTTGTTTAGATACGTATTTTTCATGTAGTGTGGTCAGCCACGAGTGCAAGCCAATTACTTAATCTGAGGATCAAACGAAAGGAACAACCCAATATCTGCTCCTACACTGGAGGAAAAGCTGGCAGTGCTGAACTTTCTGAGAAAAGAACATCATTCTTCAATGTGGCACCTTCCTAAGGCATTACGCAAAGTCATTTGACCAGATGGTTTTCATTTTACATGTTGATTTTAGGACATATGTTGTGTTTAAGGAATGACTTCACTATGTGTGTCAGGAATCACGCTAGACGCTGGTGATACAGTGATTTCAAAAAACCCGTCAATGTACAAATCTATGTCCAGCAAAAAATCTTGTAAACATAAAGGCAAATTGTGTTGCCAGCATATCTAATCTATGAAAATGCTAAGGAAAATTTATGAAAATGATAAAACAAGATGGAAATTCAGACATAAGGTAATAAATGAAGAGCACTGGAAATTCTAAATAGGTAGTAAAATATAACACATTATTTTCCTTCAAATTTTTAAAGGGCAATCGAATGTTGAAATCATATACTAACAGCAACATATTTGAGGTGTTATAAATAAAAGTAAAGCAAAACGACAGCACTAAAAGCAAGAAGGGTGTAAACATCATGACATAATTTTAATATTATTATACATGAATGCTATATTATTTGTTTTTTATAATTTTGACTTTTATTTTACATTCAGGGGGAACATGTGCAGGTTTATTACATGGATATATCACATGATGCTCAGGTTTAGGGTATGACTGATCCCATCATCCAGGTAGAGGGCATAGTACCCAGTACTTAGTTTTTCCACAATTACCCCTCTCCCTCCCCCTCTAGTAGTCCTCAGTATCTACTGTTGCCTTTTTTATGTCCATGAGTACCCAATGTTTATCTCCCACTTGTAAGTGAGAACGTGTGACATTTGGTTTTCTGTTCCTGCATTAATTCACTTAGGATAATGGCCTCCAGCTGCCTCCATGTTGCTACAAAGGACATGATTTTACTCTTTTTTATGGTTGTATAGCATTCCCTGGCATATGTGTGCCACGTTTGCTTTATCCAATTCACCATTGATGAGCACCTAAGTTGATTCTATCTCTTTGCTGTTGTGAATGGTGCTGTGATAAACATTTGAATGCATATGCTTTTTGGTAGTATAATTGCTGGGTTGAATGGTAGTTCTGTTTTAAGTTCTCTGAGAAATCTCCAAACTTAATTCCACAGTAGCTAAACTAATTTACACTCCCACCAACACTGTATACACATTCTCTTTTCTCCACAGCCTACTAGCAACACAATAATAGTGGGGGAACTCAGTACTCCACTGACAGTACTAGACATGCCATCAAAGCAGAAAATCAGCAAAGAAACAATGGACTTAAACAATACACTAGAAAAAGTGGACTTAACAGATATTTCGAAAGCATTCTACCTAAGAACTGCAGAATATATATTATTTTCATCAGCATATAAAACATTTTCCAAGATAGACCATATAGTAGGTCACAAAACAAGTCTCAATAAATTTAAGAAAATCGAAATTATATCAAGTATCCTCTCAGACCAATATGGAATAAAATTGGAAATTAGCTCCAAAAGGAATCCTCAAAACTATAAAAATATATGGAAATTAAATAATCTACTCCTGAATGATCTTTGGGTCAACAATGAAATCAAGATGGAAATTTAAAATTTCATTAAACTGAATGATAATCATGACAGGTTATCAAAACACCTGAGATACAGTAAAAGCAGTGCTAAGAGGAAATTTCATAGCATTAAATGTCTACATCAAAAAATCTGGAAGAGCACAAATAGACAATCTAAGGTCACACCTGAAGGAACTACGGAAACAAGAACAAGCCAAACCAAACCCAGCAGAAGAAAAGAAATAACAAAGATCAGAGTAGAACTACATGAAATTTAAACAAAAAGAAAAATACAAAAGATAAATGAAACAAAAAGTTGATTATTTGAAGAGATAAACAAAATTAAGAGCTCATTAGCAAGGTTAACCAAGAAGAGAAGAGAGAAAATCCCAATAAGCTCAATTAGAAATGAAACAAGAGGTATTACAACTGGTACCACAGAAATACAAAAGATCATTCGAGGCTACTATGAAAACCTTTATGGGCACAAACTAGAAAATCTAGAGGAGGTGGACAAACTCCTGGAAATTTTCAGCCCTCCTAGATTAAATCAGGAAGAAATGGAAACTCTCACACGCAATGACACCCACAGGTTCAAAATAAAGGGATGGAGGAAATCTACCAAGCAAATGGAAACCAGAAAAAAGCAGAGCTCACAATCTCAGACAAAACAGACTTTAAACTAGCATATGAGATGGGTCTTTTGAAGGTAGCATACCTACCATCAGGTCTTGCTTCTTTATCCAACTTGCTACTCTGTGACTTTTAACTGGAGCATTTAGCCTCTTTACATTCAAAGTTAGTATCGGTATGTGTGGATTTGATCCTGTCATCATATTGTTACATGGTTATAATGCCAACTTGTTTGTGTGGTTGCTTTATAGTGTCAGTGGTCCGTGTACTTAAGTGTTTTTGTAGTGGCTGGTAATGGTCTTTCCTTTCCATATTTATTGCTTCTTTTAGGAGCTCTAAAAAGGCAGGTCTGGTGGTAACAAATTCCCTCAGCATTTGCTTGTCCAAAAAGGATCTTTTTTCTCCTTTGCTTATGGAGTTTAGTTTGGCTGTATATGAAATTCTCTGTTGGAATTTCTTTTCTATAAGAATGTTAAATATAGGCCCCCAATCTCTTTTGGCTTGAAGGGTTTCTGCTGAGAGGTCTGCTGTTAGTCTGATGGGCTTCCCTCTGTAGCTGACCTGGCATTTCCCTCTAGCTGCCTTTAACATTTTTTATTTCTTTCATTCTGATCTTGGAGAATCTGATAATCATGTCTTGGAGATGATCTTCTTGTGAAGCATCTTGCTAAAGTTCTCTGTATTAGCTTAATTTTAATGTTGGCCTCTCTAAATAGGTTGCAGAATTTCTCATGGATGATAACCTGAAGTAAGTTTTCCAAGTTGCTTCCATTCTCCCCATCTCTTTCAGGGATGCCAATGAGTTATAGATTTGGTCTGTTTACATAATACCATATTTCTCAGAGGTTTCTTTCCATTCCTTTTCATTCTTTTTTTAAAAATTTTTCTCTGTCATTTCAGAAAGCCAGTCTTCAAGCTCTAAGATTCTTTGCTTGACTTGGTCTATTCTGCTGTTAATACATACAATTGCATTATGAAATTCTTGTAGTGTGTTTTTCAGCTGAATCAGTCAGTTATGTTCTTTTCAATGCTGGCTATTTTGTCTGCCAGCTCCTGTATCATTTTATTGTGATTCTTAGCTTTCTGGAATTGGGTTTCAATGTTCTCGTGAATCTTGATGATCTTTGTTCCTATGAACATTCTGAATGCTATTTCTGTCATTTCAGACATTTCCATCTCTTTAAGAACCATTGTTGGGGAACTAGTGTGGTCGTTTGGAGGAAAGAAGACACTCTGGCTTTTTGAGATGTCACAGTTCTGGCAATTGCTCTTTCTCATCTTTGTGGGCTGATTTTCCTTCAATCTTTGAAGTTGCTGTTTTTGGATCTTTTTTTTTCCCCCTTTTATGCTATTTTATGACCTTAGGAGTTTGACTGTGGTATAAGTTTTTTTCAGTCAACTGGATTCATTTCTGGAAGATTTTAGGGGGCTAAGCCTTAGCTCAGGAATCCTAGACTGCGTGTCCTAACTCTGGAGGACTAGTATCAGGCCCTGGCTTTGTTCTCTGGCTACTCAAGGTAGGAACCTGCTGCACTGGAGGGGCCGAGGTGCTCCCAGACCACTGGTCACAACAGTGTGGGTGGTGCCAACCAAATGGGTGGTGCCAATCAAACCACTTTGTAGGGCAGTGGCAGCATAATTTATCTTTGTTCACCCATGGCAGGAGTGGCGTCAGTGGCAGCATGATAAGGTGTCCACTTTTCAACTGCAGTGGGGTGCTAGCAGGTGCCAGGATGCTGGCCGTCATGTGGGCATTTGCTGCAGCAGCAGCATTGGCAGCATGTTGTTGGGAAGCAGAGCCCCCCCACTGGTATCTTTGTGTATGTTTGTGCTGGTGGCAGTTTTAGCATAGTGGTGGGGCCGTGGTGGCCACAGGACTGGATGAGCTCTTTGTGTGTGTTGATGGGTGGCAGGGGCTGCTCAGGGCCAGGGCAGGTCTCAGTTCTCGGTGCCTGGTTTCTGGCAGCAGCAGCAGCATCAACACAGGAGCAGGGTGCTGGTGGCAGGTAGGGTTAATGGGCTCTGTGCCCTCCAAAGCTTCGATGGGAATGGCAGGATGCATTCATGCTCACAGTAGTGCCATGGCAGGGTGCACCTGTGCTGGTGGGAAAGGGGAGGCAAAATCTGCCTGTGCACACACGTGCCAACAAAGTGATTTGGAAGGTGGCCGTGCATGAGTATCTGCAGGCAAGGTACCACTGGGGAGGCTGCGTGGAAGGAGTGCATGTGTGGGCTGATATGTGTCTGTGGAGGCTGCTCTGCTGGAGCTCTCTGCTTGTCAGGTGTGGTCTGCCAGCACAGGGGCTATGATGCAGGCCACCAAGAGGAACACCCCTTTTGGGCACCTGAGCCTGTACTGCAAGCACCCAGGGAGAGTCCAGCAGACTGAGGGGTCTCATGGCCAAGACCACCCTGCAGAGTTCATGTATGACAATTCCTCTAGTGCTAAACTCTCCTACAGGAGTAAGTTGAGCCTAAGGGAATGGGTATCCCTGGCTGTGCTCCACTACAGATGCTCCTGCATCAAACCCTCTGGGACTCCACACTGGCTGGAATTCTGTCCCTACCACTTCTGTAAGCAGCTCTCCCTGTCCTCTCAAGTGTCCACAGTGGTCATGGGGTCTCCTCTGGCCAGGATTCCAAAGGCCCATGGTTAGAGCAGGTTGCTCTTTCCTTCTTCAACTCATCCCTTCCCCAGGAGTTGTTGGGGGATAGGAATGAGTCCTGGTGCATGGTAGCCCTGTGCAGGGTTTCCAGCTTCCTCCCCCTTCAGCCCGACATCTGTGTCTTCCCTACATCTGCTCTCAATGCCTTCCCTCTGAAGATCTGCTAAGAGTGCACCAGTCTTCCCAATGTCCCAATCCCTCAGTGGCAGATGTTCCTCCTGGCTGTGTATCTAGTTGGCCATCTTGATCACAGGTCTACTTTGCTCTCATAAACCCTGATAAAGCCTTGTTCCCAGTAACCTCACAACAATGAGATGGAAAGCCTCAGAGAACGCACCAATGTGGTTACTCCAGGGTGATAGAGGCATGACTCACTTCGATTTTTGTTGTTGTCACAATTGATTTTGAGGATCTAGCTATAAATTATTTCTCAAGGCTGATGTCCAGAGTTGTGTTTACTAGGTTTTATTCTAGGATTCTTAAAGTTTGAAGTCTTACATTTAAATCTTTAATCCACCTTGAGTTACATTTGTATGTGGTGAAAGCTAGGGGTCCAGTTTTATTCTTCTGTATATGTCTAGCCAGCTATCCCAGCACCATTTATTGAAGACTGCCGTTTCCTCACTGCTTACTTTTATTGACTTTGTTAAAGATCAGACGGCTGTTGGTGTGTGGATTTATTTCTCAGCTCTCTATTCTGTTCCATTGGTTTATGTGTGTTTTTGTACCAGTATCATGCTCTTTTGGTCACTGCAGCTTTGTAGTATAGTTTGAAGTCAGGTATTGTGATGCTTCCAGCTTTGTTCTTTTTGCCTAGAAGTCCTTTGGCTATTCTGGCTCTTTTTGATTCCATATGAATTTTAGAATAGTTTCGTTCCAATTCTGTGAAAAATGATGTTGGTCATTTCACAGGAATAATGCTGGATCTGTAGATTGCTTTGGGCAGGATGTCCCTTTGAATGATATTGATTCTTCCAATTCATGAGCAGGGAATGTTTTTCCATTTGTTTGTGTCATCTATAACTTCTTTCAACAGTGTTTTGTAGTTCTCCTTGTAGATCTCTTTCATCTTCTTGGTTAGATGTATTACTAAGCAATTTTTTTGTGGCAGTTGTAAATGGGATTACTTCTTGATTTGGCTATCAGCTTGACCATTATTTGTGTATAGAAATGGTACTGATTTTTTACAATGATATTTGTATCCTGGAACTTTACTGAAGTCGTTTATCAGTTCCAGGAACCTTTTGGTGGATCTTTAGGGTTTTCTAGGTATAGAATCACATTGTCTGTGTAGAGAGATAGCTTGACTTCTTTTCCTATTTGGATGTCTTTTCTTTCTTTCTCTTGCCTGATTGATCTGGCTAGAACTTTCATTAATTCTCTGAATGTAACAAGATCAGGATGTGTATTGTAATCCACACAACAACTAAAAATATATATATATAAGCTATTATTAAAAAGCCAATAGAGAAAACAGAATAAAATACAAAAAAAACCCCTCAACCCAAAAGAAGACATGAAAGAAGGATATATATAACAAATAACAGAGAGACCAAATATAAAACAAAAAGCAAGTGGGTACACTTAAACACAGCCATGTCAATAATTCCACTAAATATAAATGTATTAAACACTCCAACAAAAGACGGAGGTTGATGAACTTGATTTAAAAATCAATATCCAATTATATGCTCTTAACACATAATGCACTTAAAATATAAAAACACAGCTAGGTTGAAAGTACTAGAATGGAGGAGATATACAATGCAAACAATAGGTGAGTATGCAAGAAATAACAGATGGGTGCAGCAAACCAACATGGCACATGTATACCTATGTATCAAACCTGCACATTGTGCACTTGTACCCTAGATCTTAAAAGCATAATAATAATAAAAAGAATGTATGTGGGACCTAGAATAGCTGAAATGATCTTGTAAAAGAAGAGCAAAGTAGGATGAGCTGTGCTACCTAATTATATGTCTTAGCATGAAATTATGACATGACATGAAATTAATCATGACAATGTGGTTTTGGCATAAGGATAGGCAAATAGATCAATGGAACAGAATAGATGAGGAGTTGGCAATCTTTTTTTTAAAAGGACAGATAGCAAATACTTTATGTGTTGCAGGCTATACAATCTCTGTCACAACTACTCTGTTGTAGTGTCAAAGCAGCCATAGCTGATAGTTAAGTTAGTGTATCTGTGTTCTAATAAAGTTTTATGAACACTGAAATTTCAACTTCACATAATTTTTACATCATAAAATGTTATTTTGTTTTTTTCTCAACCATTTTGAAATGTAAACAAACACACACACACACAAAACCTGTCTTAGTTTACAAACCATACCAAAACAGATACAAAATGGAAATTTGTTTGAGGGAAGTGGAATGATTCATATTTTGACTGAGAATTAAATAAGGCCACTGTACCCTGGGGGGATTGTAGATAAGACATCCAAAATAGTAGGCCATGGTAAAGGGTGGGAGAGAACAGAATGGACCACTGACTAGGGGTGGCTGTAGGGAATGCCTTTAAGGAAACACCTTCTCCCTGCTATGTGACCCACCAGAATTGAACATGGGGAATGATGGGGGTAGCAGGTCATTTTGAAATGGACCTTCAGGTAGTGTTGGGGGTGGAAAAATCCCCTTTCTCTGACCACATTTTGGCCACCCAAGCAACACCACCCCCACAGAAGTGTCAGTGCTTTGTGATGTCCAAGCCACCCCAGGACTACCATTGGATAGGGGTGCCCCATTCTGACCAAACAAAGCTGAAGGGTGGGGCTCCTCATCACCCAGGGCTGGGTATACATAAGGAGGTCAGGAGCATGGGGTAGACCACCGGGAGGCTTCAATATGGCTAAGGAGACCCACACACCAGTGAAACCCAAAGAAAATATGAAACAACCAACTGTAAGCATGAAAAAGCCAACCCCGAGAACCAAAGAAAAGAAGGAAAAGAAGAACTCTTGTCAACAAAAGACCAACAAAACTGGCAAGGTCAGATGACCCTATCCTTGTTCCTTCTCTTCTTCCCCTCTATCCTCTCAAGGCCCCTATCCTGTCCTTGCCTAGCACACTCCCCTCCTCAGCCTGCACTCCTATCCATGAAGCTCCCCTTGCTACACAACCTCTTTCTCTTCCCCTAAACCAATGTCCTTCTGGCTCATGTGTTGTCCTTCCAGGTGGAGAAGAAAATCACAAAGGTAAAAAAACCCCTTCAAAGGAATTCAAGAAAGAAAACTCAATCACCTCCTTCCTGCTCCAAAAAGCCTAGGATAACAATGAGACCAACAATATTTGTGTGTCACCACAAGCAGAATAAGACGCAAACTAAAACTCAGAAGAGCAAGCACAAAATACAACGGAAAATAAAAATCACAAGAGCAAGCCCAGAAGCCATTGGCAACAGCAAACCATCCCAAGTAACCATCTCTGCTGCCAGTAAATGCAGAGCCTGGATCAGAAATGTACAACTAGCAACAGCATCTCCATAGGCAACTCTGGGGAATCACCAATCACATAAAGGCCGAATCTGAGACCAAGAGTGTTCCACCATGTTGATGAACGCAATAAAATCAGCACAATGTGAAAAGATGATGTGGACTTTGTCTGTAGTGGGGAGGGGGTTAAGGAAGAAAAACTGGTAAGAGGGAGAAAGGCAGGGTCCTGCATGGTTGGGGGCCAGACCAACAGGTATACAGTTAGCCATCGGGGGGGATAAGGAGTGGGTGAGGACTAAGAAATGAAGACTAATGAACACTTTGCCACCACAGACAAGAAGAAAAAGGGTTTTGGTGTTTCTACATGTATTTAGAGTAGGTGTGGGTAGCAACATCAAGGTCTGAATTCCCAGAACCCAGTTAGGAAGAGGGTTTCATGTGTGATGTGTGTGGCAATAACACACCGCACAAAAAGACACTAAAACCACCTCCAGGTCACCCGCGTCACAGTGGTGTCTGTTGTACCCCACACTATGCTGTAAGCAAGTAAAGGCCCTCAGGAGGACCCAGAACTCATCCTGTCAAGAGTTACTCCAGCAGCCTGAAAGACAAATAGTGGAGTCTGGAGGCCACAAACCCAGCGCTAATTAGGCCACTTTCTTGTTAAGTAGCTTAGGATGGAGCAGTGGCCTACCAAGCGTGGGGGCAGTGGCAGAGATCTGCCCACTTGCTGGCCATAAAGAGAAACATTGTCTGCGGAGAATTTTTTTTTTTTTTTTTGAGATGGAGTCTCGCTCTATTGCCCAGGCTGGAGTGCAGTGGCCGGATCTCAGCTCACTGCAAGCTCTGCCTCCCGGGTTTTACGCCATTCTCCTGCCTCAGCCTCCCGAGTAGCTGGGACTACAGGCGCCCGCCACCACGCCCGGCTAGTTTTTTTGTATTTTTTTAGTAGAGACGGGGTTTCACCGTGTTAGCCAGGATGGTCTTGATCTCCTGACCTCGTGATCCGCCCGTCTCGGCCTCCCAAAGTGCTGGGATTACAGGCTTGAGCCACCGCGCCCTGCCGAGAATTGTAATATAAGAATAATAAAACCCAGTAAAAGTCAGTCTTTTACTTATTAGCATCACATACAAGTTTTCAACTTTTCTCCCCCCACATCCTCTTTTGGTCTGAGCTGTAAAAGATTGCTGTGGTTACATTTAAGCTTGAAGAAAATCTATGTAAGGTGCGAATTCGCTGATTTTTAATATTTCTGTTTTAATAATCATTTGATTCTACAGGGAAGTTAATTTGGATAAATCCTCATTAAATAGTTGGTCCAAGACATAGGCTGTTCCCTTCTAAAGTAAGCTCTGAACAATTTGGAAATGTTTTGATGCGGGACAGGGAAGCCCCACACTTGGGGCTTAGGTGGGAGGTTCTTGGCTTCACTCAGGAAAGAATTCAAGGGCAAGCCGGTGATGTTAAACAGCAAGTTTAATTGAAGCAGAAGTGTACAGAGCAGCAGAGGAACTGTTCCTGCCTCTTGCAGAGCAGGGCTGCCCCATGGGCGGTGTCCCCAGAATAGCAGCTCAGAGGCAGTTCTGCACTCATGCTGATTCCCACTTTCAATTATATTCACATTAAGGAGCAATTTATGCAGCAATTTCTAGGATGAGGGTGGTAACTTCCAGGTTGTCAGGTCATTGCCATGGAAAGGGGCAGTAACTCCTGGGTGTTGCCATGGACTGGTAAATTGACATGACACATTGGTAGACAAGGCTTAAGGAAAGCTGCTTCTGCCCTAGACCTGGTTTAGCCAGTCCTCAATTCGGTCGGCTGTCCAAGCCCCACCTCTGGAGTCAGGTCCTGCCTCCTACCTCCGTTTGAGCTTGCTTTGAGCATACTTCCAGACTGCAGTCCCTGTGGTAATATATGATACATATGTCTACACTTTCAAAGTACACGAAATTAAAAATTATAGCATGTGATTATAAAGACAAAGAAAAACCAGAGTTACCGCAGCTCTGTGATTCTGTGTGATCACTTGCTTTTATTGGTGTCTAAATCAGTGAAACGAAGTGTTAAATTTAAGGAGTAAAATTTGGGGGGATAAAGACGTTTTTATTACATTTGAAAATAAAAGACTTTACTGAATTTGAACAATATACTCAAGCATGAAATGTATTCTTTAATTGCTCATTAATACTACGTAAAAATCAAAATGCTAAAATGTTATATCAGTTGCATAATTTAGTAGTTGCCTACATTTTACTTTTACATGTTTTAATTTTCTTAAAATTGTCTTATGATTTTTACTATGACAACTATATGCAAAATGTTTTATAGAGAAAATCTACACTTTATTTTCTTTCTGGTTATAATTATTTGTGTTAATTCATGTGTATTACTAAAAACATATTCTGTTGAGGAAGGGGCGTTAAAAATATACCTCACAACTCAGTGTATACACTAAAAATCATTCAATTATGCACATTTATTAAATGGTTAATTGTACGTTAAATGAATGAATTGTATGGCATGTAATTATAGCTCAATTAAATTGGCTTTGTGTGTGTGTGTGTGTGTGTGTGTGTGTGTGTGTATCCAGGTGAGAACTATATTAATTGTGTCATGGAGGGGAATTTTTTAATCTAAAATCTTTCATAATTTGGCTCCAGTCTCTGGTATTTTTGTTTTTCTTTTTTCTTTTTGTTTTAAACAGCTCTATTGAGAAATAATTAGCCTACAATAAACTGCATGTTTAAAGTATGCAATTCGATAAGTTTCCACATACATATACATCTGGTAAACCATTACCTCAATTAAAATACATATTCATTCATAATCTCCAAATGCTCAAAACTGGAGACAACCCAAATGGCCATTAATAGATTAAATAATAAACAAATTGTTATATATTCATACAATGGAATACTACTCAGCAATAAAAAGGGAACGAACTGAAAATACACATAATGACATGAATGAATCTCAAAATAATTATGCTGAGAGAAACAAACCAAACAAAGTGTTTACTATATGATTCCATTTATATAAAATTTTAGAAATTACAAACTAATCCACAGTGATAAATAAAATCATTAGTTGCCTGGAGACAAAGCTGAGTCAGGGTGGAAGGAGTAGAAAGGAGGGATTACAAAGGAGCACACAGAAACTTTTGGGAATAATGGATATATGCATTACCTTAAGTGTGGAGATGGTTTCATAGATGATCATGTGTGTCAAACCTTTTCAGTTTGTACACTTTATTTATTTATTTTTTGAGACAGGGTCTCACTCTATTGGCCAGGCTGGAGTGCAATGGTGTGATCTGGGCTCACTGCAGACTTGACCTCCCGGGCTCAGGCAATCCTCCCACCTCAGCCTCCCTAGTAGCTGGGGCTGTAGGCACACATCACCACACCTGACTAATTTTTT
This sequence comes from Theropithecus gelada, assembly GCF_003255815.1. Taxonomy (NCBI): domain Eukaryota; kingdom Metazoa; phylum Chordata; class Mammalia; order Primates; family Cercopithecidae; genus Theropithecus; species Theropithecus gelada. Next base: position 137,589,559 of record NC_037689.1, read on the forward strand.
TTCATTTTTTTTTGAAATGCCAGGAAAAAATGTGAAGGAGATGGAAAATAATCATAATGTACTTCATGACTAAGTTGACTATTGTATCTATATAATCATAATGATGTTAACATTGAATATTGATCTGAAAGTATAAATATATTGAGAGCATATGGATGGGTCATGGGATGTGTGTGTAAGAAAGAAACAGAGAGAGAGGCAGGTACAGAGGCTAAATCCTATCTTTCGTAGTGTAAAGTCAATCTAAAAAATGCTTCAAGCTGTAAACCCAAGCCCTATTCATGCAAGCGTGGAATTTGGAGAAGTAGCTGTAAATAGAAATATACCCAGCTCAAAGAATTAGCTGAAAGTGGTTGCATCTGGGGAGCAGACTATAAGAAAGGACTGTTGCTTTTCTTTCCTTTTCTTTTCTTTTTTGCCATGATGGGGCCGGAATTTCACTTTAAAAAAAAATTATTTTACTTTAAGTTCTGGGATACATGTGGAGAACGGACTGTTGCTTTTCTTAACAAGTCTTATGGATCTAGTTGTGTCTTTAAACTAGGTGTGTATATTTATTTAATAAAAAATAAAATGCGGTGGCTCAAGCCTGTAATCCCAGCACTTTGGGAGGCCGAGACGGGCGGATCACGAGGTCAGGAGATCGAGACCATCCTGGCTAACATGGTGAAACCCCGTCTCTACTAAAAAATACAAAAAACTAGCCGGGCGCGGTGGCGGGCGCCTGTAGTCCCAGCTACTCGGAAGGCTGAGGCAGGAGAATGGCGTGAACCCGGGAGGCGGAGCTTGCAGTGAGCAGAGATCCGGCCACTGCACTCCAGCCTGGGCGGCACAGCGAGACTCCGTCTCAAAAAAAAAAAACAATAAAATAAAATAAAATAAAATAAAATAAAATAAAATGAATGTTATTTATTTTTAATTTTTTTACATTTATTTATTTATTTATTTAATTATACTTTAAGTTCTAGGGTACATGTACACAATGTGCAGGTTTGTTACATATGTATACATGTGTCATGCTGGTGTGCTGCACCCATTAACTCATCATTTACATTAGGTACATCTCCTAATGCTAGCCCTCCCCATTCCCCCCACCCCACAACTGGCCACAGTGTATGATGTTCCCCCCGCTGTGTCCAAGCATTCTTGTTGTTCAATTCCTACCTATGAGTGAGAACATGAGGTGTTTGGTTTTCTGTCCTTGTGATAGTTTGCTCAGAATGATGGTTTCCAGCTTCATCGATGTCCTTACGAAGGACATGAACTCATCCTTTTTTATGGCTGCATAGTATTCCATGTTGTATATGTGCCACATTTTCTTAATCCAGTCTATCATTGATGGACATTTGGGTTGGTTCCAAGTCTTTGCTATTGTGAATAGTGCTGCCATAAACATACTTGTGCATGTGTCTTTATAGCAGCATGATTTATAATCCTTTGGGTATATACCCAGTAATGTGATGGCCAGGTCAAATGGTATTTCTAGTTGTAGATCCTTGAGGAATCACCACACTGTCTTCTACAATGGTTGAACTAGTTTACAGTTCTACCAACAGTGTAAAAGTGTTCCTATTTCTCCACATCCTCTCTAGCACCTGTTGTTTCCTGACTTTTAATGATTGCCATTCTAACAGGTGTGAGATGGTATCTCATTGTGGTTTTGATTTGCATTTCTCTGATGGCGAGTGATGATGAGCATTTTTTCATGTGTCTGTTGGCTGCATAAATGTCTTCTTTTGAGAAGTTTCTGTTCATATCCTCTGCCCACTTTTTGATGGGGTTGTTTGATTTTTTCTTGTAAATTTGTTTAAGTTCTTTGTAGATTCTGGATATTAGCCCTTTGTCAGATGGGTAGATTGCAAAAATTTTCTCCCATTCTGTAGGTTGCGTGTGCAATCAGATGGTAGTTTCTTTTGCTGTGCAGAAGCTCTTTAGTTTAATTAGATCCCATTTGTCAATTTTGGCTTTTGTTGCCATTGCTTTTGGTGTTTTAGTCATGAAGTCCTAACCCATGCCTATGTCCTGAATGGTATTGCCTAGGGTTTCTTGTAGGGTTTTTATGGTTTTAGGTCTAACATTTAAGTCTTTAGTCGATCTTGAATTAATTTTTGTATAAGGCGTAAGGAAGGGATCCAGTTTCAGCTTTCTACATACGGCCAGCCAGTTTTCCCAGCATCATTTATTAAATAGGGAATCCTTTCCCCATTTCTTATTTTTGTCAGGTTTGTCAAAGATCAGGTGATTATAGATGTGTGGTATTATTTCTGAGGGCTCTGTTCTGTTCCATTGGTCTATATCTCTGTTTTGGAACCAGTACCATGCTGTTTTGGTTACTGTAGCCTTGTAGTATCGTTTGAAGTCAGGTAGCTTGATGCCTCCAGCTTTGTTCTTTTGGCTTAGGATTGTCTTGGCAATGTGGGCTCTTTTTTGGTTCCATGTAAAACTAATTTTAAAAAGATATTCCTCCTCCAAATCAGTCCATTAATTGCAGTGGTGTTCCTTTCTTTCTTTCTTTCTTTTTTTTTTTTTTGAGACACGATCTCACTCCCATTGCCCAGGCTGAAGTGCAGTGGTGCAATCATGGCTCACTGCAGCCTCAAACTCCCAGGCTCAGGGGATTCTCCCACCTCATCTTCCTGACTAGCTGGAACTACAGGCATGCACCACCATGCCTGGCTACTTTTTTTTTTTGTATATTTTTAGTAGAGACAGGATTTCGCCATGTTGCCCAGGCTGATCTCGAATGCCTGGGCTCAAGTGATCTGACTGCCTTGGCCTCCCAAAGTGCTGGGATTAGAGGCGTGTACCACCATGCCAGGCCTAATTGCAGTAGTCTTCTAAACTTCCTGCTGAGGCCATGGGCCAAGTCTGGCTTACGTAAAAAATCGTTTCCCTTGACAATAAGGCTGTGGCATTTTTTTTTCAGTACTTACTGCTTCCACGGTACTTAGCATTCCTGCCAATAAAAGAAGGTGAGGAGTAATAAGAGATGTTCAACTTCATTAGTAATGGGAAAAATGAACGCAAATTAAAACAATAATAGGTTGGATTAAGAGATATAACACTCTAGTGGTTAAAAGCATGGGCATTGGAACCAGGCTGCCTCTATTCAAATGCAAGCTCTATTGCTTTTAGCTGTGTGACCTTGGACATGTTGCTTTATTTCTCTTAGCTTTAGTTTTCACATCTGTAAAGAGGAATTTATGCAGTATTTTCTTCCTGTGGTGGTTGTGAGGATACAACGAATTAATATGTAGAAAATGCTCAGAACAGAGAAAGTACTTTGCAGAGTAATTTGGCAAATCTAGTAAATTTGAAAATGCTTATACTTTGTGGCCCAGCAATTCAATTCCTAAGTGTCTCCCTGAGCAACTCTCAGAAGTGGGCACAAAGGGATATGCCACGAGAGCATTTTCTCCAGTGCTCTTTGTAATAGCAAAATATAAAATAAAAATTAAAGAGTGGAGGCAACCTAATTATCCCTCAGTTGATGAATGGGTAATTAAGCTGTGATTTACTTATACAGTAGAATGCTACATAACTGTTAAAATGAATGAACTAGAGTGAATACTACAGCAACATGAATCAGCATGAATACGTTTTTAAAAACAATATTGCATAGAAAAAATGAAGAAAAAGAGCAAACATACCCTATTCAATTTTAAAAATTGTAAGAATACTTGAAATAATTTTTTTTTTTTTTTTTTAAGATGGAGTGTCACTCTGTCACCCAGACTGGAGTGCAATGGCGCAGTCTTGGCTCACTGCAAACTCTGCCTCCCAGGTTCAAGTGATTCTCCTGCCTCAGCCTCCTGAGTAGCGGTGATTACAGATTCCCTCCACCATGCCTGGCTAATTTTTTGTATTTTTAATAGAGACAGGTTTCACCATGTTGGCCAGGCTGGTCTTGAACTTCTGACCTCTAGTGATCTGCCCACCTCGGCCTCCCAAAGAGCTGGGATTACAGGCATGAGCCTCCATGCCCGGCTGAAATAATTGCTTATATTCATACATAAGTACAAATATATGCACAAAAGTGATGCATGACAACTGCAGGACAGTGTTTACCCAAGGAGAGATATTGATGAAGAAGTCATGGGTTGTAGAATTTTGCTGTATTTGTAATACATTATTTTTCAGAGAGAGCTGAAGCAAATTAGGCAAAAACGGTAGCGTCCGGTTAATTGCATGGTGATCGTAGGTGGCTGTTTTATCATTTTATCAAGTGCAACTTACAATTAATCTGTAGATTTAACTTCTATAAAATATGATTAGTAAACTGAAAAACATTATACAAATGTTAGACCATTATCATTATTCATATGTCATTATTCAGGCAATATATGAACACACAGGGCAAAGATAATGCTTAAGTTGAGGAACAGCCAAGGTGTAATGCTGGTAGACTGTCCTAGCATTCTAAATTCCAATGAGTTGATTTTTTTTTTTTTTTGAGACAGAGTCTCACTGTCACCCAGGCTGGAGTTCAGTGGCAGGATCTCAGCTCACTGCAACCTCCACCTCCTGGGTTCAAGCGATTCTCCTGCCTCAGCCTCCCCAGTAGCTGGGATTACAGGCACCCACCACCATGCCCAGCTAACTTCTGTATTTTTAGTAGAGATGGGGTTTCACCATGTTGGCCAGGGTGGTCTCAAACTCCTGACGTCAGGTGATCTGCCTGCCTTGGCCTCCCAAAGTGTTAGAATTACAGGCGTGAGTCTGACTATTCTTTGGGTCACTCATGAATAATGAAGAGTGATCAACAAAAAATAAAATGATTCCCACCTAATGCTGGAAGTAGCAATGGAGAAAACTTGAAAAAGACCAAACACTGATAAAATTTCCCATCCTTAAAGTCTGACTCAGCTCTCTCCTCCTCTGTGAACCCTTCACTGATCACCCTCCTCCCCAGTCAGAATCCACCTTCTTAGGCTCCTGCAGCATTTCATCACAAGCAATGTTCTCATTAGCTTTCCATAAATTTATCTTCCCCAGTAGACTGTGAGGCTGAGAGAAGAGAATATCTCTATTTCACTTCTTCTATTCCCTGCTGGGAATATCCTTTCTTACCCACTCGTCAAGGCTCAGGTCCAGAAAACCCTTTCCTGATTCCCCCAGTTTGGGTTAATGCTCTTCCTCTGTGCCTCCATAATACTGTAAGCCAATTTCTGCTGCAGTGTGTGTCAAGGCATATTACTATCATTCCCTGTTTACCTGACACTCCGTAGAGACTGGGAGCTCCTTGACATCAGGGACTGTGTCCCCACAGTGTTCAACAAAGAACTGGCCTATAGAGGGATTGCAATGATTGCATAGTTAAATCAAGAAAACGTACCAATTCTGCAATTAAGTCTTATATATGCGTAGCAGATGCTCTGGCTTGATTGTAGTCGAAGTATAGCTGGTGTGTGGGGTTGAGTTCTAATTGTCATTATTAATCTCGTTGTGAGCATAGAAGCACCGTAAAAACACCAAAACCTAGCTGAGAGTATATACAGGAGTGACACTTTTCAAATGGGCATAATTAACAAGGGAGTGTAACAATTTTGTGACGGCCTTTTATGTTCATTTTTCCCAAGCACCATCTGATCACCTTTTTAGTAGTAATATATGGAATATAGTAGCTTGGTTTTTTTTTTTTTTTTTTTTTTTTTTATGGAGTCTCACTTTACCACCCTGGTTGGAGTGCGGTGGCATGATCTCTTCTTTCTGCCCTCCCCCCCACCCTCAAGTGATTTTCTT